>NC_066841.1:2768920-3035804 GCF_001640805.2 Lates calcarifer | reverse complement strand
GGGGTCAAAAACCATGAAAAAATGTCATAGTATAGTAAGGTGTCAAAATTGTCAAAAAATGTCAGTGTCAACTGTTGTACTTGTGTTTTTCAAGGTCTAGTCTTTGAACTGCTGCAGCCTGGAGAGAAATAGCAGCTCTCACCTTACTGACCAAAGAGGTACGTGTCCTGAAGATTGTCCCAGTGTGAAACACTTCTAACCTGTGGGAAAAACAGAACATTTGCTATCTTCTTCTGTCTTAAATTGTTACAATTCAGTATCAAAGAAAAACTGAGAAAATATCTTCAGTTCAATCTTTTCAACTGTTGACGTGTATTTATCTTTAATTTCCTCCAGGTGTCGCCACTTTGTCCACGACTGCAGAGACCAGACCAGGATCATGACAGAGCGGCCTCCAGGTAATTTACAAACATTAAATCGTTTATGTTCAATAACTGGCTTCAGTCTGAATCAAAAAGAGACTCGACTCATCAACTAATTCATTAAGTTTATTTACATTTTATGTATGAAGAGTTCAAAGAAAAGGAAAAATGTAAACATCAGACAAAATGAGAGAAACACAAACTAATCTTTTTCCTTAGAATCTTAAAAAGTAGTTATGACTTGTTAGAAGCGTCTCAATGTTTTAAATGAATGTTCTGTGTTTTTCAGGTGGATTCTCAGAAACAACTGGTTCACCAAAGTGAAGGTAAGAAAATATTTTTATTTAATTAGAACTGTCCCTATTCCTTTTTGATAGTTAATTACAACATTTTAGTAGGAGTGCTGCTACTGCTGCAGTCTTGTTAAAAAATGAATCAGCTATTTCTCTTAACTATTTACATTAGTTTGTTTTTCTAATTATTACAGTCACATTAGAGACAATGACTGTGTCCCTGTCTGAAGATTAAAATAGCCCCAAAACTATTTATTAAAAATAATGTGTAATGTTTACAGTAATATGTTAATTTTATACATAATTTCTACTCTTAGAAATTAGAGGTAATGCAATATTGTAGTATTAATAGAAGTAACTTGTAATATTCAGACATGGACACAGTCATAGTCATTGCTGTAATAATTAGAACCAAACAATGTAAATAGTTTAGAAAAATAGTTGATTAATTTCTTCAACAAGACTGTAGTAGCAGCACTCCTACGTTGTAATTAACTATCAAAAAAGGACTGAGGACAGTTTGGAGCAGGAAGATTAGATTTATTGATCAGTTGATTAACGTGTTCTGTCTCTGCAGGAGGAGGAGAACAAGACAGCAGCTGAACTTCTGGACCTGGAGTGGATCACAAAAAACAACAGAGAGATGGAGTTGTTAGCCAAACATATACACTCTATACATCACAGACCTCCAGCATCTTGCTCCCCCTTACCCTCCCCTCCCATCCCCTCCCACCCCCCCAACCACTAGGAGGCGCTCTGCTTTATTCTCCCACCCAACACACAATGTAGTTGTGAGCACACTTTCCAAAGACTAACATTTGGAAAGTGTGCTCACAACTACATTGTGTGTTGGGTGGGAGAATAAAGCAGAGCGCCTCCTAGTGGTCAAACATCTGTCATTATCTTTGCTGTAGTTTAACTGTTGTCTGGAACAAAATAAACTATTGTTAAAAATGTTTTGAGTTTTTCTGTGTTTTCAAACAAATGAATTAATTAAACAAAATGAAAAATTCACCTCTATTATGAATTAATATTAAATACAGATAACTTATGTTATTAAAGATTAGATTAGTAGAATTACTACTATAACATGAATAACCTATTTTTACAGGTTATTATGAGTTACTTCTAGTTTTACACATTACTATAGATAACTTGATTTGCCATATGAATTGCTATTGAGGATTAATTTTGAATTAACACTACAATTACAAATAACTTCTATTATTATGAATTAGTACTATTACAGATAACTCATGTTCGTATGAAATACTTTGCTATTTAAGATTATTTCTAGTATTACAGATTACTACTATAACATGACTCACTTCTATTTTTACAGGTTAGTTCTAATATTACAGATTACTTGTATGATTACAGAAGCTTTAACTTGTTGATGTTTGTTCCAGACGACAGGTTTTAAAGAGTCAAACTGCAGCTGAGATAATGACAGAGTCCGACTGAAAACAATAAACAAACACTGACCTTCTGGAAATCTTCAGCTCTGTCTTCTGTCAGCTGATGGTTCAACTCCGAGTCCTGAGGAGAAAAATCAGACACAACAAACATTAACATAAAGCTATGACTGTTTAAACTATCAAAAGATGGGCAAATAAAAGACTAAATCCATGAATTGTCTTTATTTTTAAAAACTTCACTTTAAGTATTAGATTTTGAGGTAAACTGTGCTCAAAGTCAGCAGTGAGAGCCACAGTTCAATGTGTAACAAATGACAGATTAAAACACAGCGCCTCCTACTGGTCAAACGTCTGAGGCTGCAGTGATCTGACCACTTTTAAATCTCCTCAAGTCACCTTTTCAGAACTGTTTTTAATGTGCGATTAATATCGTTTTCTGTGATTATTTTAATTCTATGAATCATTTATCTGCTAATAAAAGTACTGTAAATGTTAATGAATTACTGTTATGCCTGTAAACAGATCTCTCTGCACTAATAAATATAGAGATACAGGATTCAACATCATTTCTGACTAAATAATATTAAGCAAAAATACCAATATTCTGCTTCACTTTTACATGAACTTGACATGAACAATGTGGTAAATGTAGATTAAATCTTCTCAGTAATTAAAGACTCTCAGTATAATAATCTATTCTATATGAACAAAAGAGAAATCTATGCAACCTGTGAATAAAGTCAGATTAAAATGTTATATAGTTTTTGCATTTATATTATATGGTATAGTAACTGATAATATTAATTTGATCAGATTTCTATAGTTTGATGCTTTACAGTCCTGAGCTCCAGCTTTAACTATGTTTGTTGTGTCAGACTGAAAATAAACAAACACTGACCTTCTGTAAATCTTCATGTCTGTCTCTTCGCTCTGTGATCTGATGGTTGATGTTAAAGTCCTGTGAATAGAAGACACAAAAATAAACTGTTTAAACCATCAAAATACTGAAATTCAAACTGTCAAAAGATGGAAAACTACAAGACACTGAATCCACAAAGAACCAGTGTGTGGACTAACTGGTACTGGACTTATCACAACTATAGCACACAAAGATAAAAGAAATGTTGCTCTGATATTCACAGAGCAGCAGTTGATGGAAATGTGCATTCATTTATCTTATACTTTAGCTACATTTAGCTGCTAATAGTCACATACTTTTACTTTTAGGGAGGATTTTTCATGCAGGATTTGTAGTGGATACTTCATCCACCACTGCTGAGAACTTACTGTGTCATCCTCATTAAAAGTTTGCCGTCATTATTGGTTGTAAGAATCACGTCTGCCTTACCCAGATATAATCTAAGACTGGCTGCAGGTATTAATATAATTCATTTACCTTGTTGATTATGTAACATATCACTGATGTCCTCTGGCTCTGGGTTCCTGGCTGACTCATGGAGATCCAGCGAGGCCTCTGCACCTTCTGTGTGTCTTTGTCTCTGGACTTCATTCTCTCCTCTCGTAGACGTGATGCTTGAGCACGGGCTCACCAGGAGTCTGGTCTACAGACACAGTGTTGTTTAAACCCTGAGGAGAACAACAAACCACAATTAAACACTTGTGACAAAAGGGTTGTGTTGCACACATGAATCACACAGAACTCAGGATGAACAGATTCTATGAAACCGGATGGTTTTAATCTTAAAGAATAAGAAGGCAGAGCAATAATGTGGCTGGTCTTCAGTGGCTTTACTAATACTAGGTCCAACTACCAACTCATTAGCCTTAGCACAGGGTAAAATATATACGGCAGTGATCACAGTATTATATAAAAACAGCAGTACTCCAAAATCATCAAATAATTCTAGATAATTTTGTTTAAATCCAAGAAACAGAATTCAAATCAACTTAATATCAGATCAGGTATGAGGTGGTGGAGATTCCTTCTCACACATCGAAGGGTGTTACAACTCATTATCTGATCTACAATTCTTATATATCGCTACAGGAAAAAGGCCAAAGATTACAATAAATCCAATGGGGAGCTTGACCGAGTAAGCTAATATCAACAGATTCACCAACTAAGCTAGCATCATTGGTTATTGATGATCAAGAACGGACACAAAACTACAAACAAACACAAATCGACCACAAAGACACAGAATAACCACAAAGAGACAAAGGCAGTTCATGAACAGAGGTAAACAGCCTCAAACAAACAAGCAAACAAACGAAAACCAGAGAAGGCTAAGGCTAAAGCTAATGATAACACTCGCCGCTAAGTAGTTAGCTTGTTAGCCTTACCTTAGCAGGTATGCTGAGCACCTAGCCTCACTCGTGTTCGACAAAACCAGCTCCAAAGCTTCTTTCAGCAACCAGATTTCTTCAGCAACGAACTGTTTCACGGTGTGGACAAACCAAAGCGACGAAGCGACGACTCAAACGTTGGTTTTACTCGGTATTTTCACTCGTTTTTTCCGACATTGTTTGCCTGCCGTTCCGCTCCCCTCAGCGTCGGTCACGTGCAATGACGACACACACCAGCCAACATCCGCCAACAATGGGGGTAAACGCTGATTGGTCGGCTGCTTCCGCTCCGCAAAGAAACTGCCTCTGATTGGTCGAGATGACTCGTAGGTACTAACGTATGGAATTCACCAAATTTATAACATTGTTGCGCCTCTTGGGTATAAACTGTGTTTGTTCTCTTGCTGTTTAATATTCTGTATATACTGCAGTAATTTACTGTATTATTGAATTTAATATACTAAATAATTTAAATTTTCAAGAAAAAACACAAGGATCAATGTAAGTACATTAAATATTAATTTATTTCATAGATACAAGTATTGCTATAATACAGTTGTAGGCCTATAAATCACCTCAAAGCACACGTTTTTGAACTTTTTAGGGCACATGGACAAAAATAAGACAGTTGATGTAATAGACATTATTTACCTGCAGGAATCAGAAGAGTTTCTAACAGTTTTAATATGTCCCAGTAAAGACCTGAATGTACATTCTCTAGAGAAATTACACAAGAACACATGAAAAGTTAAGGTCTGAAAACTGTTTGGAAAAAAATTATTGCATTTACTTCATTAAGCATTTATCAGTTTACATCCTGTAATATGCCTTTTTATTGCTGTGGAACTTATGAGAAAATTACATCAATTTAACATGAAGAGGCAGCAGATTAAATTAATGAATCTGTATCAGAATTTTGGATGACTGATTTATGCAAATGGCGATTTTAAAATTAGTCACTTGTAATGTCTGCATCAGTCATGAATGTCTCTAGAAATTAACTGGTACCTGAAAGCAGAGAGATCTCTCTCTACAATACATAAATATATGATCTGAAAATAACAGCAGGAACAGATTAATCGTAATAAGCCAGTTTGTTTCCTCAGGGATCCAGCCGCTGAGAAATTTCAACATTTACACAGAAAATCAAACATCTAAAAAGAAGACAGGACAAACTGAAACTCATTTTGTTTGTTAGCACTGTTGTTAAATTAGCAGCAAAGTGTACAAAAACAGGAGAAGAGGCAGCTTGATAGTGTTTTATATTAACACACAGGTTCACTGATCCTAACACACACAGTTTCCACAACTGTTACTGATACGATTTTGGCATGTTTAGTTTGTTGAAAGGGAGAAACTGACATGAACAAATTACTGTCTGTAGTTTGTGTCACGTTTACACTGTGGTGAGTCCTGACGTCTTGATGCCACAGGACGGGGAGGTCAAAGGTCAGAAGCACAGGTCACTGGAGAGGAGCCGTCGCTCATTTCTCCTCACTAGAAAACAAAGGAAAACAGAAAAAACAAAAATCCATCCATGATTAGTCCTCACACTCACTCCTTTAAAGGTTAAAAACAACAGATCGTTTAAGACAATCTGCATGTTCAAGTGGAGGCTGGCAGATAAATCCATGGCCTAACTTTCCTTTTCACTCTCTCTATAGCTCATGAATTCCACTGTTTTCTGTCAGAGGCTCAGAGATGAGATTAACTCCGACGTCTGGAGGCTTCCCACAGGGTAGGACTGCTTAATGTAGGGCTGAAGAATAAGCCTGAATGAGGATTTTGTGGTTATGTAAGAGAAAGTGCTGTAGAAAAGGGAACTCGTGGAAGTTTCTCAGGCTGAAACACACACATATGGGACTCTGCTGAGTCATACGGTATGGACGTCACAGGATGCCAGTGGAGCTGCCACCAACAAAGAAGAATGTTATAAGAAGATGAAAGTCATCAGAACCTGACGTCACCTCCTCAAACAGTGTCTTATCCACAACAGAAGCATGAGAGAAAAAAAGAAATGAGTAAAAATCAGTTTGTGGATGTTACTTGCTGCTTACAGTTTATGGATGCTTGGACACAAACGACCGATCAACTCCAGCTGAGTCGCCTGGGTGAGTCTGTGTGATGCTGAAAATGCAGAGACACCCAGTGACGCCTGAGTTCATCGTGAACGATGTTCAAGATTATATTAAGGCTTAAAGAGAAAGATAATTGGACAAAGGCTTTGATCAAATTTGGATTTCCTGGCTCCAGGAAGTGAGAAGATGGCAGCGAGCATTAACCAAATTGAAGCTTTGAAGCCTCCCGTTGGAAACCACAAAATCGAAATCCATATTTCACTACAGCTGTGTGATGCTGAGTTGAATTAAAGAAATGTTACAGTCTATGTGATTATTATACTGGCATGATATGTTGCCTTATCCTTTAAGAACTTTAAATATTTAAAAATCTTTACCAAGTAGATGTCCAGCTCAGAGTCTGATTGGCTTCTGCTGAGACACGGCAGAGGATCGTCCAGAGCGATCGTCGAACTGGAGTCTCGTCGATCTTCACTGCAACAATAAAACACTAGTAAATATAAAACATACCAATAAATATAGATGTATAAGAGCACATTTAATTGATTTTTTCTGCTTGAGATTCATGGTTTAACTTGAGGCTGTCAGTTGGCAGAAGATGAACTACTCTCACTGGATCTACAGCTTTTTGACATTTACACTGATGCTACTTCCTCCTTTGCCTCTGACAGACCACACAACCACAAGACACCGTTTCTCAGGAAGAAACAGAAACGTCACAACTTTAGTCACCGTGAAACTTTATCAAATGATGAACCAAGGATAAACCGAGGCCACACACTTTCTCAAACTGCTGGTTCTGCTCAACGCTGTTTTCGTTCAGACTGAAAATATTGTCGTTAAATTTTGCCCAGGGCATGAATCTTAATCCTGGACTTAAGTGGTCCTCTGACAGATGAACAACACTCCCCTCAGGCTTTATGTTTAGTGCTAATTAAACACAACACGTTGCTAATGTTAGCATTTATCTCGAAGCACCACTGAGCTGCTAGCATGGCTGTACACCATTAGTGCTGTTTCATTTTAATGACATAACTCCACACTGTGAAATACTATTGCACATCCTTCTCTGAGAGCTGCACACACACTCTACCTGTTTTCAACATCCTCTTGATTGTTTTGTCCGGACTCGAAGGACACGGCAGATTTCGGGAGAAGATCTGGTTGTTTGGAGGAACTGTAAACTGTTGCAACACAATTTTATCAATCAGTGAATCGAGAGAAACTACACAAATGTTAGCTTAACGATCACCTTAAATGTAAGCTTACAGTTTCCATCCAGGTTGTCCATGCTCTGGGCCTTCTTCTCCTCCTTCTTCTCCTCTTTCTGTGGAGACAGAACCTCCTGAGAGGCTGATTTCACTGCATAGAGGGAGCCCCTCTTCCTCTTTGAAGACGCTCCTCTTAAAGCTGAGAAACAAAGACTGAGAGTGTTAAAATCTGACTGTTCACGCACGAAACAGAACACAGGAGTTCATGTCAGTCGAACTTACGATGAAGCTTCTTGAACACAGTCGAGCCCATGAACTTCAGAAACCTGTCTGCATAAAAACTGGGCCTGTGAACCGACACCGTGTCCTGAAAAACAAAGAAACCTGTCAGAGACACACACCTGTACAGAAACATTCATTCATGGAGTTGGACATAAAAACCTGCAGGTGTGAGGGAGGAGGTGAAGCTACGTACCCCGTCGTGCACCAGAGCTTTCCAGGAGTGTTCCACCTTCTTAATGAACCTGAAAGTATCAGTGAGTACAAGCTTTAATAACAATAATGGAGTGGCTCCATACTTTACTGACATATCATGTTTACAGAATAATTGTCAGTGTTGAATTAAAATAAATAAATATATTTTAGAGTAAAACTTATTAATCATGACATGGAAATGCTAAAGCAGGAGACACTGAGAGTAAATTAAGTGATAGAAAGTACAAATGCTTTTTTCAAATCAAATTCTCTTTAAATTTGGTAGGAATTCTTGTTCCAGTGTTTCTATTGTGAGCTCACCTGTAGGACTGAAGGATGTCAATGATTCCTAAAAAGATGAGCAGGTTCTCATCTTTATGTTTGGCAGGAATTCCACCAAATCTAAAAACAACAACAACAACAAAAAACATTTTTTAACAAAATAGAGTGATGGACTAACAGATACAATACCGTAGATTTTCAATGTGTTTACAAAGTTTAAAAAAAGAGTAATTTCCAGATTTGAATGATGTGTCATTTGCACCAGATCAAACTACTGCAAGTGCAAACTTTCACATGGGAAATGTCCGGCGCTCTCAAATATGAAATCAAGCTGCAAAACTAAATGTTGAAAACTGTATCTTATTATTTTATTATTTTTTTATTTAAGGCCTAAAAACCCTGAAAAAAGAAACTGCACTAAAGTTTTCTCACGTGTCGTCATCAGCGACAGGTTCAGGGTCCTTCACGCTCCCTTGGATAGACTCCAGGGCGGTGGAGTAGAGGACTTTCTGTCCTCTCCTGCTGTCCAGTCGGCTTCCTCTGTTCAGAGGCTTCCGGTCCAAAACGTGAATCCCCAGCAGGAGACTGTAGTCCATGATCTTGAAGCTCTCCAAGACCTGATGGGAGGCAGAGACCGAGTGTGAGTAAGAGGCAGGTAAAGTGAAAGGTAGGAAGTTAAAGATGATGCTGTGTCGTTATTTGAAGGGTTCCTCCAAAAGCAGCTTTTATTTTGAGGGCAAAAGGTTTCTAATAGTCATTATTTTGTGGTGTTATGTTGTCGTATAAGTATTTAAAGTATAAAATAACACCTTAAGGCACCTTTTTAAACCTTAATCGTAACCTTTCCAACACCAAAATAGGTCCCAGTTAAAGAGGCTAAATCCGGATCTACAAACCAAAAGTACAGTACAGCACCAGCCCCAATCCCTCTGACTGAACTCTGATATCATGAGGTAACTCCTGTAAACAAAGAGGCCCTTACTTTCCTCTATGTTACCTAACACACTTAACTGAGGTCACACACAGAGGCCTGATGAGAGCACATCACACCCAGACAGGGCCAGTTCACACTCAGCCTGATTACACGAGTCAGGTGCTTCGCTTTGCTGGGGGTTAATCCTCCGTCAAGTGGCCGCCATTGTTTCACAGCAGTGAAATAACTGGCAACAGCTAACGAGGTCATCATAACAGCTCGAGCCTGAATGAAGGAGGTTTGTCATGGTTGCATAACGTTATCGAATTCAGATCAGGCGGTGAACGATTTAAACCCACTCTGTGTGGCCTTAGTGCTCGGCAACAATCTTTTAATTTGTGATTTAACTTTTAAATTATTTATCAGAAATTATTCATCATAAGACTCAAAACATTCTCTGTGAGGGTTTGCTGCTTATCTCTGTTTTACATGACTGAAATTAAATATCTTTTAGGTTATGTGCTGCCTCAGCTAACCTGCTGCTAGCTGTAGCTTCAGTCAGCAAGAGTTGTTTTTTAGAAAAGCATATTTCTCAAAATTTGATCAATTCAAGCAATTTAACATTTTCTATAAACTCTATATGCTGCATGCATTTTTGCAGGTGTTTGCCAAAGTTTCAGTCAAGAGCAGGATATTTCAACAACCACTCCTCAGATTACTGTGACACTTTGTGCTCCTCAGAGCGTTAATCCTAATGATTTTATTTCTAATCCTAATCACCTTTTGTTTAGTACTGCCAGTACTACGATGAGGCCAACACTGCCTCCTGACCAAGAGTTTGGTCCTGAAAACCCTGAGCTGGCCTAGTTCTAGTTTGTAAACTCAATGACATTGGTCATTTCGACACAACATATCTCATAATCGATGACGCATATTGCCATAAACTTATTCTGGCTCTCCAGAGGACAAACCGTTTTGATTTTAGTGAGTCCTTAATCTTTCCTTTATCACCACAAAGACAAAATTTACATTTTTAGTAACTAGTAATGCTCAAAGAAATCATCCACACTTTTAGTTTCAGTAAACAAAAGTTTAAAATGTAGATTTCTGGTGTTTAAATTGGAAGTAAAACGGCTAAAATAATCTCTCTAGCAATCACAAATATCTGTAATACTGCTTCAATTCTGGAATACCCTGGATTACTGAGTTTTAGATAACCCAGACTGACAACATCATGGTCCATCTTAACATACCCGACAGTCCCTCTGCAGAGTCTTCATCAGGGCGTTGTATGTTTCTGGGTCAAAGTGCAGGCCCTCGTGCATTTCCTGGAAGTCCAGGTCTTTGAACGTGGGCGAGGACTTGCCGCGCTCTTTGCGTGAGGCGCGGCGTTTGTACGAGGAACCCTTCAGGTCGTACTTGTAGTGCATCTTCATGGCTCGCGGCAGCACGTTGTTCATCACCACCACGCGGACGGTGGAACCGCCGCACTGGATGCAGTAAAGACCGTAGAACTTGGGGAGCAACGTCCTCGGGTTCTGATTCAGATTCTGCAACGACAAACATATTTTTTATACTTTTCATAATGTAATGAGAAACCTGAATTCTTGGCATACTTAACAGGATTACTAACATGTTTTTAGGTGTGTATAAAGTCTTCCAACAGTAAAAAAATATCTAATCTAAAGCCTGACAAAAGAAGTAACCCCTGCTCCACAGCTGAACAACTGAATTAGTAATATTCAAATACCTGCATACACAGGAAAAACTGCATGTTGTCTCCACAGGACCAAAAATAACATGGTGGTTAGAGCACAAACCTGTTCACCAACCAGCTGCATGTAAATGCAAACTCTAGGGTAATCATCAGGTTACTGCAGCACATGTAAATATGTTCTCTGATATGCGCCACATCCTGATGTTCCTCAGTCAGCTGGGTAAGATTATCTTGCTCTCCTGTTTTGTTTTGTGCATGAGGACAGATATGCACCTGTGCAAGCGAGTGAGGACGACACAATACAAGTTCCTACTGCCAGTTTTACGCTATTCTGCTGATCGATAATTGGCAACAGTAACGCACAGAAAACAAAGAAAAATGTCAACAATGTCCAGGAAGACAAAGACGACTACTAGCAAGTGAACAAGGATGTAAAGAATCTTCCCAGAGTTCTATGTTCCCCAGTTTTACGTATGTGTTTTCCCAGGGTCCTATGTTCCTAAGGTCTGATGTTCCCACAGTCCTATGTTCCCAAGGTTGTATGTTCCCAGGGTCCTCATTTTACATGGTCCTATGTTTGAAGGATACTATGTTCCCCAGATATACACGATATGGCACATAATGGAAACACAACGATGGGTCCTATGTTCCCAAGTTCTACATATATGCTTTCCCAAGGTCCTATGTTCCCAAGGTCCTGTGTTCCCTAGCTCTATTTCCCACATAATGGGAACCTGAAATATCTGTTCCTAAGCACAGGAACCTGGCAACACAGGACCCTGGAAAGACAGGACCTTGGGAACATGGGACCTTGGGAACATAGGATCCTACCAACAGAGGACCTTGGGAACTTAAAATCCTGGGAACATAGGGAACATTGTTTTCTGATGAGAAATACTGAACATAAACACGTCAAGAAAACTCCACAGGGCATGTTTAAGTCAAAAATGTCACTTCGAGCAGTTTGATAAATATGTGCCGTGGTGTGCATATAAATACTGGGAGCAGCTCACCATGTAGTAACCCGGCAGCAGCTTCTGCAGGAACTCCGCCTCTTTATGCTGCACCGTCTTAATGATGAACTCATCGTCGCTGGTGAGGTAGAACCACGAGCTGCTGGCGCCGGGGTTGGACAGCTCGATCAGAGGCTCATTACAGATGGAGTACTGAAATTCAGAATGATGCACTACTTTCAGTTTTGCAAATAACTCAGTGGAAACTTCCACCACATTGCGCTGAATCAGGATGATGGACTCAGTCTTTGAGCGCCTCAACACTCACCAAATAGTCATCGGGTTTGATGCCGAACAGCTCTCTGAAGTAGCGAAAGGCCAGCGGGGCGTATGTTTTCAGTCGGAAATCTGGGTAGTGATGTGCAGGAGTCAGGTTGCTGCCCTCACTAGAGAACAAACAAAACGCATTAAGTTTTTGTGTGCAAAAGTTAATATACAGCAACACAACAACAGCTGCTTGCTACATGCTACAGGCATTTTTAAGGGTTTATATATATAAGTTTAAATTCATGTTAACAGTGACACCTGTGCTTCTTCTACTATGACAAGTCAAATGTCTGCTGTGAAAAAGGGCTGATTATTGTAATGTGTGGTTTCCTACTAAACCACAAATATTCAGGTTCCTCAAGTTACTTCCCTATTTCCCGTAACATTAATACAAACCTGCACGCTGTCAAAAATAAAAGTTGTAGCCAATAAGCGAGTGTGTACCTGGGCAGGAAGACACTCTCCACCACTGAGAAGTCCTGCATGAGGACATCTCTGTCTGGTTTGGAGCTGAGGTTTCCCACAGCGTAACTGATGCCCAGCTGGATGGCTCCTTTCAAGATGGCTGCCGTGGGCTAAGAAAACATGACAGGGAAGGAGATGAAAATGACGATACCTGAGAACTGTGCATCAGAAATGCAGCTGTTGTGATGGTGAAGTTAAGAGCGAGATCCTGGTCACCAAACATGAGAAATTCAGTTTGTTGCCTGTGTCAGTTTGACAACAGTATGACGCAAACTTGAAATTTGTAATCAGGCTTATTGGGCAAATTTCTTCCAAAGAGATGAATTGTGGTGAAACACAGCTGACTAACAACATCAACAATTATTTAAACATAGTTATGGTGTTATGGACAGTTTCTCTTGTCTTAAAGCATTGAAATATTAAGTGAAATATAAACAAAAGCTCCAGATTATTATATTAAATCACAGTTTTAAAGCTAATCTTAACCATGGAACGTGCAGCTGAAAGATTACATTCATAAGAATTATGCTGTGACAACTAGGAAGTCATTGTTTTTTATGAGTCTGCTGTTTTTGTAATAGTGTTTTTGTAATAGTGGATGTACATTTCAGGATGTTTGACGATGAATAATGACGTCCACTTACCTTTTTATGATCCTTTGACGTTTTGGAGGTTTTGGTTCCTCCTGCTACACTGTTGTCGGCGGTGGTTGTTGACATCTTTTGGACAGAGAGAACTTGATTAGAGGGAAGCTCCAAAATGTGAGTTCCTTTTTCCCTCCTCAATGATGAACGACCAGACGCAGTGATTTACCTTGTATGGGCTTTTATGGAAACTGCATTTTCCAGGTACACCGCTCCTGTAGGTGAGGTAGAAAGGAGAGGAGTTACTCAGTGAGTGGCATTTGCATGGATGTCAATGCAAAGCACATGTCAGCTGGTGACATACTGCACAACGATGACAGATTACTCAAGTTACAATGGTGTTTCAGGCTTTAAAGGAAACTCTTCTACTTTCAGACACCTAAAAGTTAAAATCTGATATACTTTACCGACCCTTACAATGTGCAGACCGGTCTGCCTGGCGTCCTACTAAGTTCTGAAGGACCACCAGTGTTTGTGTGAGTCTTTAACTACAGAATCCCTCTCACAACAACCTTTGATCCCAATTAAGACGGATTGGAAAACCATTACGTATCAAATCCCCTTGTTTTATAACAGTACTCATAGGAGACTCAGTGATTTCTCACTTACATATGTGGCCCTCAACTCCCTAAAAGATGACAGTGATGACTGAATCAGAAACAGAAACAGAAATAAACCATTAAGCAGTAGATTAAGTCATTGTGGTGTGGTGACAGTACATTATGTATAGTTACCATCTGCCAAATATGGATGTAATTTAAAATTATGTCTTCAAAGTAACTGTTTTGTGACTAAATCAGAATCATCTGCATTTTCACATTATGTACATTTAGTCATAAATCAAACACTGCTACAATAAGGTTTGTAATTTGTAGCATTAAAGGTTTGGCAATCAGCACTTTGATGAATGCTAAATACATTATTCAATCAGACATGGAGACAGCATAGAGGGATATTCTGAATTATTATTGTCTGTAAACTACTGCTCCAATGATACAAACATTAGTGTGTGAAACATTGTGTTCCCACCGAAAACATCTTTTAGTGTCTTGAGCAAACCTGCAAACTCGAGCATGGATCCTACCAGACAACCCCCTGTTTATTTTAAGCACTGCCTCAGGATGTGGTATTGTGGTCTGACTCATGGAGAATGAAACTGTTTCAAGAGGGTCACGATGAGAAAGCTCCTTTCTCAAGGACCTGGCGCACATTTCTACAGGTTGTTTGTTTGCACATTTGAATCAGAGGCTGAAGAGATCAAGAAACTTGCTGAAGATTATTCCCTCTCAAGACTTAGCAGTTATGGTCAGAGCTATGAATGGGGCTAGTATATTTACATACTGTCTTTGGTGGTTCATGTCAGGTTTTCCCTGCCGCACTTTACATATTGTAAACACACTGAGTGATGTAACTACACAACATGTTGGGTTAAGTAGCTGTAAGTACATTAGTTTGTGTTCTGCATAGTTAAGAGAGATTAGATTTCCATTCACAACAATTACAAAAATAAACTCTAAGCTTGCCTCATTGCTGATCGGTAAAACTACTGCTGATTAATAATAAATAAAAGGCAAAAGCCTTTAACTGTGACGATAAAACAGGTGTTGGACTTGAGGTTTAAGTGTTCAACTCTCACCTGAGATAATCGTAATGAGTACAGAACGGCAAGATGTTCTGTTTGTACACAGGACTAAGCCTTCAGTCAGGATGTCCTTAGGCACAGCTTTGAGCTAAACGCTAATGCTATCATGCTCATAATAACAAATGCTAATATGCTTATCTTCAGTAGGTGTAATGTTTACCATGTTCACAATCATAGTCTAGTGTATTAGCATGCTAACTTTCATTAGCACTAAGGACAAAGTAGAGCTGAGACTGATGGGAATGCCATTTGTTTTGCAGGTATTGTACTGCAATTAATACTGGACAAATTAAAACTTTGACACTAGATTAAAAGTTAAGGATTCACCACAGTTATTCCAATTTATCTCGAGGGAATTCGACATGAATGTCTGCACCAAACCTCATGACAAGCCATTCAAAAGTTGTAGTCTGTCCATTGATTTTCTTGACAACTGCTCATCCGATCGACCTTAAACTTTGCCGGTGTGTTACTGAAGACCCAAGGAAGTGCAGTGTCAACTGTGAAGATTTTTGAATGACTGGTCTCAAGCAAGCTTCAAACATGACTTTTTCTAGGGCAGTACAGCACCTGGACAGTTTGCACATGCCAGGGTTGTAGGAAAGGTGTAACGCAACTGTGATGACGCTTTCTATGCTGCCACCCACACACAATGAAAGCAGAGCGAAGCAGCTAAATCCACCAGTAGCAAGCTGCAAACTGGAAGCCAAAAAAATCTGTCTCTACCGACAGGCACATTTTTAACAGGCAGTATACTAGTTTCACTAAACGCCACAGATATCAACCTCATGCTGGCACTAGGACAAAAGTCAATAGGATTCATCACCTGGGGATCACGTGTTTGTCCATCAAACAGTTGTTGAGATATTTCAGTCCAGACCAAAGAGCCCATCTTTATTTTTTAGAAACTGTGCTCTGGTCCAACCTCAGTGGAGACCACAGTCTTTCATCTTATTGTACGTCAAATATTCTACTAAAACTATAAATGGAGTTAAACTAGAGTAGATGTTAGAAACACCTCTCGGTGTGGCGCAATACAAGTCAACAGCAACACAATCTACAGCCTCCAGGATGATCACGAAGCTGAATCAACAACAAAACAGCTTCAACAAAAGCAGAACATTATAACCTGCAGGTGAGGTAGGCTTTACTGCAGGGCTGCTGTATTAGCTGGGTATATTCAATACAGTGTGAGCTTGAGCCTCTCACGCTACATGCACACTGCAGCTCTTTTGCATACATGTAAAAAAGCTGCAGAAGCCCTTCCAGCTCACTGCCGACATTTTATTTTCTTTCTCTGACTGAAGTGAAGGGAAGTGGAGCTCATTTCCTCTTGTGATACCATCACCAGCTCATCTTCCTCCCCAACGAACCACAAAAATAGCCCCGAGGCGGCGTGGCACTATTATTATCATTATTCTTAGTCAGAACAGGATAAACAAAGACGAACCTGTAGCTGAGAATAACTGCTGTCAGGGACAGAGATAAAAGTTGGCTCCATCCTCCCTTCACAATAAAGTCGACAAGGAGAACAACATCAGTTTGTTTCAGCAGGAATGAACTCTACCTGTCCACCTTTCTTACCTGAAAAGACATGGTCGTACACGGGTGGCGGTGAATGCAGAGGTTGCTGGTGATTCGCCTGATGCTGTGTGGTATCAACTGACTGACTGACTGACTGTGGTGAGATGAGATGAAGTGCTGCAGCGACTGTAGAGCATCCTCACCACTTCCTCTCTCTCACTCTGTTTGTCTCTTTCTCTCTCCGCCTACCTGTTGTATTATTCCACAGTACCTATGATTCAGACTGAGTTGTATTTGTTAATATTGCATATACAAGACGGAAAAATGTTATTCAAATTGGAAGTTTTAAAACACCTTCTTCTTTTTTACTGCCTGTTATATTCTACTTTTTATAGCTACACGCATAGGACTGATTTTATTTAGGTTTTTTTTTCATTTCCTTCCAGTTTTATTTTAATTTTTATTATATTTAATGTTTCATGTCCTTATGTTACCTTTTAAACAGGTGTAAATCTATTATTAAGATGATGAGAATGACGACTATGTAAAAAATTCAAAAGAAATTCACTAACTATAATAATGACAAAATATGAATAACGTTTATTATAATGAGGACGATGATATTGATTAGGTAGTAGAGGGTGAGCAGCATGTTATATTTATTTTTTTTTATTTTGTAGGGTGTTTTATGCCTGTATAGGACAGAGAACAATAGATCTATAGATAAGCAGATGACAGGAAATGAGGCGACAGAGAGAGATGGGAAATGACATGCAGCAAAGTTCCCCAACTGGACTTGAACCAGCAGTGTAACGTGCTCTAACTATTGCTATGTTTCATCTCTACATATGTACTTTTTAATCCACTACATTTATCTGACAGCTGTAGTTACTGGTTCTGTTATAAAATCTAAAAACACATATGATAAGACCATAAAATCCAGCATGTTGTTCAAAGATCGAAGCAGTTGTTCAGTTGTGACTAAATAGAAAAAACAGTGTCTAGCTGGGGTTTTAGATGTCTGTGTTTCCCCTCTGAACTCTAAACCCTAAAACTGTTTCAATTAAAGAAAAAAATAGAGAATAATCCAAAAATAAGAAGTACTTTGATTAGTGGAACTTCTTTCCTCTGACATTAATCATCCTACAAACCCTGACCACTAGAAAAGTCAGGAGTCAGAAAAAAGTCAGAAAACTAGCCAGCTACAACAGTAAAATGCTACTTATTTTTCAGCAGCACAAGTACTTTTCTTGTACTGAAGTGGGTTTATGAATGCAGGACTTCTACTGTTATTTATCTAAATTTCTAATTTCGCCTTAAACATTTGCCTGTTTCATCTACAATCCAGTGTGAAAATACTCTTTACTGTCCTTCAGTGAATTAAATATTCTGCACATGGACCAAATACAGGATACAACACACACAGCCACCTTCCTGTATGGTTTCTAACTTATTAACTGGAAGAGTTTTAGTAAAATTTTATGACGACTTTTATGATCAAGGGTGTTGCTCAACAGTTCTTCCTCCTAACACTCATTATCATCAACATCTCTTCGCCCTTTCTCTCTGACGTTCTCTCAGTTTAACATGAAACAGAGTACATCATTGGTTGTTATATCTTTGAGATGTTTCATTCATGCTTCACCATTGCAGGCTCATTAACAAGCTGTGCGGCTACCAGCTGATGAGTCAGGTTCAACCACATGCACCAGATTCCTTTTTTTAAAAAAAATTCTCCATAACCTTTCGGCCAGTTCCTTGGCTTAAGTGCAGCAGAAAGGTCACAATGGTGTGAACAAGAACAAAAAGTTTTGAGTACAAAGTGCAGAGACGTTAGACCTCTACTTGTTCTTCACCAGCCCACAGCCGCAATGAAAAACCCACAGTCTGCAGCTTTTGAACCACAACCTGCCAGACACTTAGTACATACACATCAGACAACAGTAACTGCTTACAAGTACTATTTTTGTTTAATGTACAAACTAAATTTATTTTTAGTTATTAAAGTATCAACCAGCAGAGGTCAAACGTTGTCTGACTAGGGGTAAAACTGTGGCACCTTTTCTTTTAGTCTTGTCTTTACTTCAAATAAGCAAAAACAAAACATGAAATGAAAATGTCAGTGTGTCACTCTGACCTCTAGGGGGCGCTGTTGCAGCTCAGACACACCTTTATCTTTTCCCAGTAACACTGCTGCATGGTTTTTATCTGAGCTGCTGTGCACCATGTTCCTGTTGCCTGTCTGTGAATTCACATTTTTCTATTTTCATTTTCTCTTCTCTCCCTTTCTTCTTTCAGTCTGTTTCTATTGTATCATTATTATATATTTTTTGTTTCTCACGCTCTCTTATTGTGTTGTCTTCTTCTTTTTTTCCCCTCTTGTCTTTTGTCCTCTTAAGTGGGCCAGAGTTCACGTTGTTGGAGGTTTGTTTGGGAACACCAGAAGGGACAGACTGCCTGCATGTCGGCTGTCAAGATGGTGACTTGAGGCCATCAGATATCAGCTCAGTCCTCCAAGATTCAAACACACAACCTTTGACACATTTGGCAACGAGACAGCTGCGAAGATGCAGAGCTGGTGGTGTGGACTGATTGCACTGGATTACAAAAGTGATTTTGAAAGTAGGGAAAAACAAGCTGTTTTTTTGCTGTTGATCCGAGACAATTCCTTCATTGATAAGCATTCGCTGATACTCAGTACAAGCAGATACTAATTAAACTTCAGCTGATTCGACATGCTGCTGCCAAAGTCCTGACAAAGGTGAAGAAAGCTGAACACTGAACTGAAATTCTTAGGTCTATTTTTAAGTTCATTGCCGCTCAGTGTGGTTTGTTGCCAGGAGCAGGTGGTGGTCGCTTGACGAGAGACATTATAATCTCTACTACCTTTGACTTAGATCTTAGGTCACTAATTTTCCTCTTGCACTTTGCCCATGCTGTATTTTCTCTGCTGCTCTCAAAGTGGATTTGAACCACTATTGTGCAAAGCTGTCTGAATTCTGTTGTTGCCTTCCTTTGCTTTACAGTGAAATTAGAAATTAAAAATGAGTTTGACAGATGAACAGTTCGGAATCGCAGGTTTCTTTTGACAGTTTAATCTTGTTGAATATCTGTGAAAAGCTGCGTGGGTGGGAAGTCTGATATGATGTAGGAAGACTCAAATTAATACTAAATAAGATTTTTTATTTTTTTTATGCAGTGTGCAACATTATCTAATAACTCCACAGAATCTTGAGCCTCATGTTGAGAACCACTGACCTGTAAGGACATGCAGATAAACATGTCCAAAAAATGTCAAGGATATGAAACAGTTATGCCTCGTTATGTCATGTATGTGGACTTGAACAACCACAGATTATATTTTTATATGTTTTTACTTTTAATTTTGCTTCTACACACAATAATCCTGCAGTTTTGTATAAAATCTAAAATGTGGTGGCTGTAAATTCCAGCTTATACCTCGATCAGATTATTTATTTTTAGATGATGTCACTCTAAACTGTGTGTTGTAGTGCTGGAGGTTTTCTTCAGTGTGTGTCTGTTGATTTGGGTGTGTGTGTGTGTGAGCAAACTATCTTCTCTCCACCGTCGTCAACCACAATATTGTGGAAGTCAGAGCCACAACACGATGACTCAAGTACAGGAACGTTTATTTTTGAACCCTTTATAGACAGACAGACACGTATCCTGTTGAGGACGAGACGCATCATACAAGTAGTCACAATAGTTTTCATCTCGAGCTGACAGGTTGTGTTGGAAAGTTCCTCTAATGTGTGTATTTATCTAAACTTGGTTGACTGTGACACATCAGAGTGGATCATTTTGTCGGACTTCGCTGCTCATGAGTGATTTCGAGTGTCTGTGTTGATGCAGCTGTGCTCATCAGACACAGTCGGACTCAGCATCTTCATCTGTCATCAGCGCTGCTGGGACGCTGTCAGACACCTAAAACAAACAAAGACGCACATTATTGTTTACCCACACAAACTATAAGATTAATCTTGGGTAACACTCAAGAATTTCTTCAGGTTGAAAAAGAGGGAACCTGATTTCATAACATTATACTGCGCACTGTGCTCCAGACGACATCAGTGACCTCCCCCGACTCTGAAACAGCCGATGTCAAGAATCTGTATCTCACAAAACTTTCTAAAAAAACACTTGTCAAACGTTTAGTTAACCTCACTGACTGCTACTCATTCACTCTTAATTCTCACTCTTAATTCTATCTTTAAATATCTCTTTTATTAGTTGTCTAGTTTTCTCTTTTTAAGTCATTGCATTGTTTCAGATACAAGGTGCAACATAAAAACTGTGTATACTGTAAATATAAGCATAGTAACTGCTTGTATTATTGTTGTCACATACAGTAACTACAACACATTACTTTAAAGAATTTCAGTAATTAGTTACTCTTCTTCCTCAAATTAAAACTACTGCTACTAATTGTGAACATGATTTTTTTAATATGCACTCAAAAATAATTCATCCAAATAAAATAAACTACTGCTACTAGTACTGATAACAATACTAATAATAACAGTAATAATAGTATGAGAGAATCTTCTCTCAGGTATTTTCTTTGACCTTGTTTTCCTTATGGTTTATGAACTTCAGCTGTATGATTTAAAGTCAGAGTATAAGATCTAAGGTTACGTCTGTACCTGTTTTTCCAGGTGTTGAATGCGCTGCAGGCGTCTGTTGATCAGTCTGTCCTGGGCCAAGACCTCTGAGGTCAGACTGGCGAGGCGTCTGGCCTGTTTATCCATGATGACCTACGAATCAAACGGCAAAAACATTTTTATTTTCTGTTCAAAGTCGCTGTCGGTTTATGGGCTCAGTTCTTGCTTTTTTTCCTCTCGCCTTCATGGAGCTAACGTCGAGCTGACTCCGACCTCCTGACCTCGGCTCGCTCAGGCTCTCCACCCGTTGGAGGATCCGGTTCATACGTTGCTCCATGGCTCTCTGCTCTGTCTCCAGATCCTCCAGCCCCTTCTGCAGCTCTTTGACCACCCTCCACAGCCTGTCCCCCCTGGCACTCAGTATCTGCAGGTCCTTCCTCACCTGGCACAGTAAATTACATTATTCATTACAATTTCTCCACAGTATCTCTACCTGGTATTCTCTCTGACTGTTTTCAATTATTTTTAGACCTTGACTCATATTCTACTCTCACACCTTACGCTCATACTTTTCACTCCTAATATACAATTAAATACAACTGCAACACACTCTACTTTCAAAACAAGATCTGCTTTTTTGAAAATATTTCATGTTAATTCTTCATCTTCTTTCTGTCTGATGTTGTTTGCACGTTTAATCTAATTAATATAATTTAAATTAGTCTCAAATGAAAGAGGACAAGACAATGAGGAGCTTCTATCATCATTTAAAAATGCATGTTATGCACCTGAGCATTGAGATTTATTTCAAAGTGTAAGGGAGGTCCCAAAATAATAATCTAATAAATCAATCAAGACAATAACTGGTCGATTCCAAACATGTATGAGCTGAAAAAATGTGGCCTGTGAGTCAGAAAACAAGGCAAAGTTTTTGTCTCTCTGATTGACTCTGAAAAGTTCATTTTTCTCTGTATTTCCTCACCTGCCTGCGAGTCCGTCCAGCCTGTAAACTCTTCTTACGAAGACTCTCCAGACTCCTGGTTGCTCCGTCCAGCTCTGCCGCCACCTGCTCTCCCTGTTTTTCCAGCTGCTCGGCGTTCTCCTCCACCCCGTGCAGCAGGTGAGCCAGCCCCAGCGAGAGCATCCTCAGCTGGGACACGGGGACCTGGCCGGCCTCCTGCGATGTGGAGCCGCCATCTGTCGGCGGGGCACGGCGGGCCTGACAGAGTCCGACCAGCAAAACGGACAGCTGCAGCGCTCGACTAACACTCATACTCTCAGGTCTAAAGATCCAGATCCTATCTGATCATACACCAAGATCTGTCTCTTCGGAATCCACATCTGCCAGGCCTCTAGTGTCCTGATGAGCCTCAGATGCTCCTTGAGGTCTGGAGCTCAGAATGGGGAAGGATAGAGGGATGAGGAGAGGGAGGAGAGGCGGTCGGAGACAGTGGAGGGGAGTTCCCAGACTGACGTATGAATTATAAAATAGGAAAAGTTAACCAGACTTATGAATATTCTTAAAAACCACAACCAGGATTCTGATTTTACTCCATTTAATATTGTAATTATGTGAATTTTGTGCAATTAATACACTTACAACTAGTTCCTTTACCTCACACATGCATACTATATACTGTAACACAAAACATTATTATGATTATGATTCCTGTAGAGAAATTTAACAAAGTTCTCTGCTGCTAAAATGCTAATACAGTGTATAATCTGATGTGAAAGCTGCAGAGTTGTCAACACTTTGCTAAACTTTGGACACTTCTCTCTTCAGGCAAATGAGCCTGTGTTACATTTATACACTAAAGTAAAGCAAGAGAGACATCTGCTGGCTGTTTGAGGAACTGCACTAAGCTTCTCTCTTGCTCTGGAAGTATTTTAAGTTCTCCTTTCTGGCCAAGCCTGTGGTTAGTTATACACATGGCTGGATATACTACTTTACTGAAATCAGAACAGACATTCTTTAAAAAAAGGAAGAAAAAAGAAAAAAGAAAAAAACTGCATTCCTATTCATACAACTTTCATACATCATTTCTTTACTGACAATTTTCAACACCTTTTTCTTGACAAATATGTCAACTAAGAAAATTAGAAAGAAACTAGACTGGAATCTGGAAGATATTTGTCCTAAAGTAGCTATTTGTAAGTTTTTGCTATCACTACATAGCTAACATTAGCATTAAAGGCTGTTTACTTACCAGTCTATAAGAAACGTTGTGAAGCCAGCATCAATCTTCATTCCTGTCTGCACTGGTGGAAAGTAACAGCAATGTTTTGCTTCTATTTCTATCACTTCTTTTCTTCTACTGATGTTAGTATGCTAACCTGCTAGTTTCGGCCCGTCTCGTCAATTTCCGATAGCGACTCACTGCAGACCATCACCACCACCCACTCCCAGCAAGAAACCATGTTCGGCGGCAGAGAAAATGTGCAAATACCCCCTTTAAAGCAGCTATGATCAATATTTTAATATTACCAATAGATAAAATGTATATATGTAAGTGAAAGTAGTTGCTCATAGCAAAGAACCCACAGAGAAATATTGCAGTTTCCCTCAACTCCACAGAGCATCATGGCTTATTGTTTTGGTTTAAGTTGCTACAAAGAGCTGAAAGAGGCCAAAAAGCTACAGAGGTGGTGATAATATTAAAGTCACATTACACAGAGTCATTTGATTCATAGTGAATATTTAAAAAATTATATTGTGGAGCTTTAAAAAAATTCCCATTGGGGGTAATTTTCTAATGATTTGCTCCCAAATTCTGGATATTCTTTTCTTTAATTCTAACATAAAGTACAGAAACTCAACTAAAAAGCTTTTAAAATGATCTATTTGGTTTAAACAGAATTTTTCTTTACTTTATGTATTCATTGTATCTATTAATTATTTCTGAACATGTTTTTTACATTAAACTGTGGTGCCAATAAAGCTTTGTTGAATTGAAATGAATTGAATTGAATAGAGAGAATTGGGGTAAATGACTTCCTACACTCAGACTCAGGCTGAATGAGCTGCTTTGTGCCATTGAGGGACAGACCAACAAACTGTCCTTTGAATTGTTTTGGAGTTGGGGCTGGCCCGATTCACAAGCGACACTATGTCAACTCATAAAGCCTGATTTATAAAAAGGAGAGGACGGCGTCAGTCTCAGCCCACTCCTTCCTCCTGGCATTCAGGATATACAAGAAAGCTGCAGGAAGGGCAGTGTCACTGGGTCACTGCAGGAGAGAGGGGACGGACCACGATATATACAGTAAGTCAGCATGGTTTTGACATTTAAAGACGTTCTGATTCTGATAAGGATTTCTTTGAAGATAATCCAGCTATTGTTCTCAGAGCAAAACGTGTATCTCCAAAATATTACAGTTTCAAAAACCAAGAAAGATTAGAAGACTACTTTCCGTTGTTCTCCGCGTATCCGGTGAATGTTTTAAGTTTTAGCATCTTTCAGCTAATTTCAATATTTAAGACTTAACCTAAGACGTCTCGACGAAATTAAAGTGTTAAGTCTTGCTAAAGAAATAAAAGCTGTAAAGTGTTAAAAGCATCAAGAAATCAAAGTGAAAAATTCAGAGAGAGCAGGGGCAATGTGGAAATTAGAATAAGAGGTTTTCGGATATTTGCAAATTTTCTTCCTTTTCTAGAGTTTAAATGAGAGGATCAATACCAGATAAGTAGTTAGATTCAATTGTTCTGCTCTTCTGCTAGAAGGACCATGGGGCTATAACAATCAAAAGGGGTTCATCCTCTGGTGAGCATGAATTCTTTTTAAAGCCTTACCAGATGAATTACACCTATTGAAAGTTACAGTTAAGTTTGTCCTGAAGGTGGAGCTAGATGAAGGAATAATCAAATAATAATCAAAAAGGATTAATTCTCTGGTGAGCATGAACGTGCACAGCAAAGTCAAATGCTTTTGAGAGATTTTTTGTGTACAAAGTTGACATTTTGAGCTGAAATTGAAGGACTACAGATGATCTAAGAGGACCATTATCCACATAGCAATCTGACAAAGAGTTTTCTAGTCAAAGAGACTCACACAGCGAGAACTGTTGGTACAAAAAACAAACATAAAATGTCTCCTCGAAGCAAAGCAAACGTGTTTATACCCAAGTGAGATACTACCAGTTGTACAAAAGTGGATAATGGTGCAAGCTTACTTAATACTACACTCTGTTACACATGAAAAGTGAGTGACTGTGTGACTAAAGAAAAAAGGGAGCTGGAGTGAAAGGTTCACCACATACTTAAAGTCTGACTCACTGTCACACTGTCATGGCTTACAGGGACACCTGAACGGAGCCATTGTTAATGTTATTAGTGACACTTGTGCTTTTCCTCTAAGTCTTGAAGTGTGTTTGATTAAAGCGTTGTTAAACACAGCCATCAGGCGGTCTTTCTGTGTAGCCTACAGTGTGAGTGTGTGTCTGTGTTTGTGTGTGAGGGGGTTGAACCATAACTTTTTAGCCTCTCTGAGTCAGTGAGTAAGTAGTGAGTCAGTGGGGAGGAACAGTGCAGAGTACGAGGAGCAACATCTGGAGACTGTGACCGACACTCTACAGTAAGTGAAAATGACTTTGTCTCAAAACTTTGTCTCTTGGTTATTTCTTTGTCTCTCTCTCATGTTTTCTTTTGTACTTCTGCCAACTTCACAAGCTAAACAAGTTGGGAAAAAGACTAGAATGCCTCTCAATCAACATGAGATGGGATTAACAATGACTGACCGGGATTACCTGTGATGAATCCACAGTGAATTAGCATCAACTCTGTAGCTCTATGGAGCATTTTAGCATCTTTTAGCTTAACATTTTGGTTTTATGTCGAATGAACGGTTTGCTTCAGTCTCAGTGCTCTCATCAACTTCAGTGCCAGCAGCAGCAGCAACTTAATCCCTCATTCCCAGCACCAAAAAGCAGACACTCGAAATTAGCAACTGGCTAACAAAGAAAGTGTAGCATTTAACAGCTAACTAGCTTTAAAGGAGAACAAACCGGAGCTAAAAAAGAGAGAAAAAAACTTACATTCATTAGGTGGGATGGTTAATGTTGCTCTGTGTCAGCTGGTTGTATCAACACTGTGGCTGCTGAATAGATGTTGTTGTGTTTTTAGGCTGTTTACTGCCCCCATGTGGCCAAAAGGTGAAACGACGCAGCTAAAATTAGTCTGCCTGAGGAGCAGGAATAATGGGAGATTTGATAACAGGTGCTGACAACGCAACAGTGATGATGATTTGTTTACAGACATTTTACTAGAGCTACATTTTAAACCACTCTCCGATTTCATGAGTACATGTTGTGATACTGTTTTGTTGCTGGTAATGATTTTTTCATAGTTACTGAGCTTTGGAAACTGGAGCACAGGAAGTGGATTAATTTTAGTGCGTCAGTCACACAGGAAGTGTTGCTCAAGTTGTGACTCTGAAGAAGAAGCATGAACACGCCTATGAATGTTGCTGCAGTTTGGCCACAATGCTTCCAAGTGTATATCCTGGTGTTTGAATATATGTGATTATGATTGTGTGTGTCTTAGCTGAGCGTTGGATACCTGCTGGATGGAGCTCCGAGCAGCGCTGTCACATGATCTCATGGTGTCCACAGAGGCTGATGATGGGTCCATGTCTTGAGTTCAGGACATTCAGGACTTCAGTGCTGCTGGAGAAAGAGGAAAAAGGGAGAAGCAGAAGAAAATGATCATTGTAATGAGGGGGAAAAAACATTCCAATTTAGTTTGACTGTCTACAGTACTGAATTTAAACTATGTTGGATGGTTTCCAGAGCAGGTATTCAGCTTGAACCTAAACAAAAGTCAATGGAGATCATCCTTAGAGAACAAAATCTATCAATCTGACATAATAGACTGCAGTTTGCATTTATCTACAATTACAGAACTGATTCTGAGACATCATATGATATCTACTTAGTCACAATTCTAACTGATAAAGACAAATGAAGATTGATATTTGAGGACAGAGGAGCAGAATTAAGTCTTTTCAACTGAGACTGAGTACAATGGTTCAATAAAACAGTGACATGACACTTGAAATGTCCTTAAAAGCCTGTGCCATCTCTACATAATCCCCTGAGATCATGTTTAAAATGCACAACTTGTACAAAACAGGTGAGATAAAACAAAAGTTTAGTGTGTCGCTGATGAAAATAGGGGTTGACAACAGTTAGAAACAGCACAACCAACGGGCAAAGAAGTCCAAAAACAGCAAGAACAACTGTTTTTTCACTACTAACTTTAACAGTGGCTCTGTTTTGTTAAGGTGTTCTGGTCTGCCATGACAGCATGACACGGAGCAGGTAAACAGAATTCAGCCATGATTAATTCTATAATTTAAACCTGTGGTTTTCCTGCTGCAACGTGCCACGAAAAAGGCCCATGGCTAGTTGTGAAATGACAAAAGATATTAGTGATTGGTGGACTGACAAAAGGACGCGTGCCAAACGTTATTTCATGGCTGTCACCATTTGGTTTCTCATCTCAGATAAAAATAAGATGCAGAAAGGGATAGAGATGGGGCATATGCTTGGAGTATGAGCATGGGTTTCATTGTGTGAACAGGAGCCTCCTGGAAATAAAAACATTGAATTTAGAATAGTGCTGTTGGTGGGGATTGTAGCTAGCTAGCAGCTAGATTTAGCGCAACAAATCTCTTTTGATTGTTGGACACTAAAAGAAAAGGAAAATAATTGCTTTCTTGTTGTGAGTTAGATGAGAAGATCAACACCACTCTCATATCTAGGGCCTAGGGTCTAGAGCCAGAAGGTGATTAGCCTAGCTTAGCATAAAGACTGGATGTGGAGGGAAACAGATAGCCTGGTAAGTGAACTGATTGGTGGCGTATTTTGTGGCAATTCAGGAATTTCAGCCTCTTCTTCCACAAAGCTGCTCTAATGCCTCTAATACAATCTTTCAGCCGCAGCGTCTCCACCTCTTATAAAGGCCCCCACCAAGTCAAGCGTGATTTGACTTCAGATGTCAGAGGTCAGAGGTAGCGGTGGCTGAACAGCTGGTGGCGATCACATGCCAAGATCATGGCTCGGTATGTCGTGCCTCCGTGGATCAAACATGTAAAAACCCGAAACCCCGGCAAGCAGGATCGAGCGTGTTATTGTAGTGTGATTCCCATTAGGTAAGCTCCAGCAGTCACACACATTGCTGCCCATTCAGCGTGCAACAGGGATCATATTATGGTGTAGCATGAGCCTGAGCATGTTGTGTAGCGCTTTTAGCTCAAGCTTGCTCGAAAACTCTTGAGCGTGGTGTCTCGCAGGGATTGGGTAAGAGCTGAGAATTTATTGTGAAAATCATTTATGTGACATGAGAAAGTGGGATGAGTGACGGGTTTAAGAGACAGCTGTGGAGCGAAGCCATGAGCCATAAATCATCACTGATTGGCTGAGGAGATAATTTATTCACTGCTGGCACTGCATAGACTTTACACCCAAGTATAAACACACTCAGAGTTCAAGTTACAGTCTCTAAAATAACTGAAACTAACTAATGAAACAACATTGAAAATAAATAAATAAATAATAGGTGCACTTTACCTGAGAGAGAAACTTGAGATCCTACCTTGAAATAAAGTTCTTCTACTTAAATACTAAAGATTAAAACCTTTACTGGCCCCGGGCTTTATTATTAAAACATTCAGTCTGTTCTCAAACATGTTTTTTTAACTGTAACTGTTTCCAAGCAGAAATTATTCTACTAGCGAAAGTGAGAGAAACGTTTCACAAGAACGAAAAGACTGTTTGCAAGTTACAATAAATGTTTGGGGGTAAATGAAGCACTGTTTGTATGTTTGCACATTCTCAACAGGTGTAGTTTGTTTACTGTGCCCTGTGGTAGGTGAAGTGAATAATGAATGAATGGTGTCATGACAATACGATGTTCTGCTGGGGAACCTTGGGTCCTGGCATTCATCTGGACACGTACCACCCACCTAAACACTGTTGAAGACCGGGCACACCCCCCAATGGCAGCAGGACAATGCTCACACCACACCACAGAAACTGCTCAGAAAGACTCCAAGAACTTGACAAGGAACCTAAGGTGTTGACCTGACCTCCAAACTCCCCTGATCCCAATCTGATCCAGCATCTGTGGGATGTACACGAACAAGCCAGATCCATGGAGGACCCACCCCAATACCCAAATGACCCAAAGGATCTACTGCCAATGTCCCGGTACAAGACACCACAGGACAACCCCAAGATGTCCCATGTTCATTCCCCAATGGGTCAGAGCTGTAGAGGCCGCATGAGGGGGGCCTACCTAGGTCCCACAAATACTGGATCAGATTGGGATCTGAGGAGTTTGGAGGCCAAGTCAACACCTTGGGCTCTCTTTGGTCCTGGAGTCATTTCTGAGCAATTTTTGTGGAGGCCCCTGTTGCCATGGGGGTGTGTCTGGCCTACAACAATGTTTACATGTCAAAGTAACATCCAGATTAATGTCAGGACCCCAGGTTTCCCAGCAGAACGTTGTATTGTAACGTCCTGTCACCCGTCAGTGGTTTTAATGTTGTGGCTGATCTGAACATATCTTCACATTAATACAAGAAAAAAGCCTGACAACAATCTGAGCAGCCTGCTGAGCTGATCATGTAAAATGTCAGATATTTAGCCTCAAGCTCAAAGTAATAAAATGGCAACCTGCACTGCCACTGCCAACATCAGTGAGTTTGGTCTTTGTGTGTGTGTATAATATGGGCCTTTTTAACCAATAGATCAAATGACTGGGCGTATGGGAAATGGGTCATACAAGGGATGATCACAGAGCTTTTTAAACCAGGCTTCAAACTTTAAATTTTAGGTAATGATAAGACACCTGGGGCAGAAAAAGGGGCTCTGAGCTTGATTTACAGTCAGGGGTTAAGGTGCAGGTATGGAGCTGAATGCCTTAGGCTATGTTGTAGCTGACATACACCTCCTCAAAAATGTAACTACATGCCAAGGCTTTGGTGGCTAAAGAAGATGATTTCTCCTACAGGTTTCTAATGCCACTAGAGACTGTTGAGAGTAATAATAAAGTAGAAGTTGCATGGATATAACTCCAGTTCTATAAAAGCACAGCCTGTTTACATGATACATCCATCTGGATTTGCGGTGGGTGAAATGTGAAGCCAAATCTAAACCTGTGCTACAGGTAACTTGGACGGCATCCCCATTAACCCCTTGTGTTGCCTACTTGAGATAAATATTCAACAACTGATGATGGATCTAAATGAAATCCAGAGCTAAATCCCAGTAAAAGTAAACAAGAGGAGAGTCAAGACAATAAACAGACAACAGATGGAGGCAGGAAGTGTTTTCTCATTTTGTAATCGAAGACTGTTTGAGCTTTGTGTCCCAGAATGCCCTCACACCTGCCGGGAGATTTAACCGAGTGAAAGGAGGTGATTATTGTTCGTTACTATCAGGGGAGAGCACCCTGTCATTTTTATTTCAGAGCCAGACTACCTCAGGCCTCTCCGGAGTTCCTGATATAGGCGTAGCAGTTAATGAGGGAAATACCCAAAGTTAAACCGAGCATGGGAGCCTGAGAGGGGAGAGTTGAGGGAAAGAGGGAGGGAGGACTGGAACGTGAGAAAAAAAAAAAGAGCAGGAGAAAGGAGAGAGATGACAAGAAGAAGAGGAGAAAGAGTTTTTTCCTGGAGGAAGGTAGAGTTATGTCTTTGCTGTGGCTGTGTGGGTCTCTGGCATGATGATTTGGGACGGAAAATAAAAATCACATTGCCAGGGATTACTACACTGCTACAGTGTTCGCTGCTGCTGCTGGACCTGGACGAGGTTACTTTTCTTTTTGTTTCTGCCTGCCTTGTTCTTTTTAAACAAACAAGAGAGGAGTTCTTCTTCAAAGCTGCCAGTCTGTCTGCGGGATCACGCCACAAAAAAGTTTTCTGAGGCAAGACCGGTGGATTAGTGTGTTTGTGTGGTGTCATGTGTGTGTCTGATGTTTCTGATCAGGTGCAGAGCTTAGTCGACTGCTGAACAGGGAGTCTTAGCAATTTGTTCACAGTGGCTAAGTTCTTCACTTGTACAGAGATAATGAGGATGTACAACAAAAAAAGGTAGTTTCTACCTTGGTAAAACTGTGTATAATCTTATCACACAGTAAATTTAAAACTATTTAAAATCTTTTTACGTGTAAAACTAATGAAATCAGACGATTCTGTACTCAGACTGTAAATAAGGGGATTTTTCTGTACTTCCCTTTAGCACATAGAATTTTTTTAGGCAGCTTATGATTAGACACAACTGCTCAAAAGGTTTGGAGCACTTTCATTTTTCCAGTTGTTGTTCAAATGTACAAGAATCACTGCCTCACTGTTTCTGGCATCGAACAAGCAAACAATTGTTCATTGGAGACGTTTGTATGATCTTTTTGTTGAACTTAATTCAGCATTCAGCAGCTGAACACATGGTGGCATTATGTCTGTTTGGAAAGTTCGTCCCAACACTGTTGCAGAAGTTCACACAAATGTTCGTCACTCTTCTGTCCAAACCAGCTTCATTGGGTTCAAGTCTGGAGACTGTTTGTGAGAATCCATTGTCTAGTTTCAGGTCATTATCTTTCTGTAGGATGAACCCCTAACCAACCAGTCTGTCTTCCTTGGTTACTTAGCTTTTTCCTCACCATTCAGATAGCAGTAATATACAGTACTACTTCCTGCAGTACAGACAAGGGAAGCTGTACGTTAAACCATTTTAATCCCTGAAAAAAGCTTGTTTTCTATTAAATTTACATGATTTTTTTCAGTTTTTCGTGACGGAAACACTTTTTTTTTAGCCATGGGCAGTTTAGCGCTGATCTTTGTACCATTTAATGTCAAACTTGAGCCGTTAAATTTCAATAAAAACTGCAAAAATGTGGGTGTTCTAAAACCTTAACTCGCAGTGTAACTTGTTGTTGATGAGGTTGGTGATAATCTGTATTTTACTTATTGTAAATATGAAAAAGATTAAAAACTGGTATTAAATATACACACTGTAGTTTATTTTGACACTTTCCCACACAAACCATCCTGCTGCTGTTAATACTCACTAGGGCAATAAATATGGATTAATCCGCAGCTGAAAATAGTCCCAGCAAATACACTGTTCCTGTTTCAGTAACGTTTGCTAAAAACTCTCTCTTTGTGAGCCTTTTCTAAAAATTCATCTTAATATTTGTGAGCTGTTTTTAAAGATTTACATCCTCAGTGGGCTTTAGGCTGAGTGCCACAGACAGACATGGGTAAGGAATTTGGATTTTCTGACAATAAGATTAATATAGAATAACACCAGCCTTGTCCTTTAAGTGGTCCTCGCTGTCATATAACACCCTCTCCATTCAACAACAACCACGATCTCAGGTTAAACATCCTTAAAGGCTTGATAAACTGTAAACCCGCACCTGGACCTGGAGTATATCTAATCTTCTGGTGAATTTAATGTAAAGGATGTTGAGTAAATCTTGAGCTGTTGTGTGGAAAAGGATCTGAGCTGATGAAGAGAAGAATCCTGGGTTTAGGTTTTGAATAAGGGAATTCAGCCCAACAATCCTGTATAGACTTCTTTTGTTGAGACAGTATATTGGAAAAAACACAACAAAAACTATAAAACAACTATTGCTGAAAGAAGCAATGAGCTGGTTTAAAACAAAATAACAAACTAAGAGATAAAAGCAGTGGTATTCCAGCAGCTCCTGCGTTCTGCTTGGTAAAATTAATGTTTTTTTAATGGAGTTTGGTACTGATATATAGTGGTATTTCTGGTTGAACACAGAGGATAAACACTTTGGATAAACTGGAATGGTTATTTTGATCTAACAAGATCCATGAACGGCTCTAATCTACCCTCTCATGGCTGCATGTAGCATTTCTTTTCTTGGAGAAGGAGAAAAAGATAAACACCTACACTTATTAGAGGTTTCTCTCTGAGGTTTTCTAACTTCTCTCTCTTTGTAGTGCAGAATTTGCAGTGTTGCCAGCTGAACCTCTTCCCCTCTTAAACAACTAGAAGATTAAACTCAATGGCCAAATTGTGTTTTCTTTCCCTCAGGGCTGATGTTGACAGATAAACTAATATCATAATGCAAAATACAGCTCATTGGGAACACAAAGGCTCCTGCCTGCGAGTAATTACAATAAAGGAAATGCGTTTTTCTACAAGGACGTTAAAATTCCCAAATGCCACATGTGCAATCTCATGACCGTGGACCGAGGAAACATCTGGCCTCCCTCTTGTGCCTCCTGAGCTGACGGCAGTTCGATCAAACACACTGGCTCAGTTCAGCAGGAACAGGAGCCTAGTCAACGCACAACATTTCGTCACTGATATCAAGCAGATGATCTGCAGAGACGTCCCGAGGCGGAAAGTACAGCGAACAGTGGTGTAACTGGAGATCTCGACTGAGTATGATTCAGCTGTTGTATCAATTAAGGAAGTGACTGAGTACTTGTACTTTACTTGGGTATGAGAGAATATTGAGAATATTGTACTCCACTACATTTATTTGACAGCTTTAGTTACTAGTTACTTTTAAGATAGGGATTTTACACAATAGATGATACAACAAGCTTAAAAAGAAAGATTAAACTTGTGTCTTACAACCTTACAAAAAACTGTGTTTAGTTGGGGTCACATTCCTGATTACTGGCAGTTGTTAACAGCTCCATCAAATAGTGATTTTCCACCTTAAAGTTGTTTAAATGACCCAATATTTAACCAAAAATTACAGATTGGAGAAAAAGTCCAACAACTGAAAACAGATTAGTGAGTCAGAGCTTTGTTTTTATCTTATTTCCTCTCCCATTAATCATCTGACAACCCCTCAGATTTATCTACTGACCATGTTTATATCAAAACTGAAAATAAAGTAGATCCAAACCAGTACTTTTAATACTTGAACTACAATTTACTGAGAATACTAATGCAAATATAAATGTACTTTTAATGTACTTTTACTTATGAGTATTTTTACATTACAGTATTGGTACTTTTACCTTAGTTCAACTGAATGAATTCAGAGTTCAGACTCATCAGTATGTGCTGCCCTCTACTGGTCACAGTGAGGAACTACAACTGCACAATATTAATTTCTGTATTTCGGTTTCTGTTTAAAAAAAAGAAGGAATAAACAAAAATGAAACAATCAGAACCACTCTAAAAAAAATAAGAAAAACAGGACAGATTTGTATGAGAAATTAAAGACTGAATATTATAATAAATACATTTTTATATAAATGTATTTCCATAAATGTGAATGTGCTGAATATAATTTGGTTAAAAGTGGGTATTAAAAAACGCTGTCCCTAGGGTTGCACAAAAACACAGGAGCAGAAAATGTCCTTAAGTAGAAGACACAAGAAACCAGACAGGATTTTAATCCCAATCCCTTGTCTATAAACCACTAAATGGTCTCGGATCTAAATACGTCTGATTTACTTGTACGCAACAAAACATCCAGACCCCTCAGGTCACCTGGGACAGGTTTACTCAGCCTTCACAGAATCAAAAGCAAACAAGGTGAAGCAGCTTTTAGTTTCTATTCTCCCCACCTGAGCTTCCTGAACACCTGAGGCCTGATAAAACCATCAGCTCATTTAAAATCAGGGCTTAAAACATTAGTGTTTCCAATAAATTACACTGTTGTTTCAAGCCCTTTAACTGTTTATATGCTGGTTTTTGCTTTGCTTCTTTTAAATGAAATTTTAATGTCTTCTTAATGTTGTATTTTTAATGTATTTAATTAATTCATGCCTTTATAAAACAGTTCCAACTACCTTGTATTTATTATCTTTTAAATGAAATTTTAATGTCTTCTTAATGTCTTATTTTTAATGTATTTAATTAATTCATGCCTTTGTAAAACACTCTGAACTACCTTGTATTTATTATCTTTTAAATGAAATTTTAATGTCTTCTTAATGTCTTATTTTTAATGTATTTAATTAATTCATGCCTTTGTAAAACACTTTGAACTGACTGGTATTTATTGTCTTTTAAATGCAATTTTAATGTCTTCTTAATGTCTTATTTTTAATGTATTTCTCTGCCTCAGTTAAGCTTTGAATTGGCCTACAAATAATAAACTTTTTTCGCCCAAAAGTATCCCCAATAAACTTCCTAAAATTTCAGAGCTCGGCTATTTATATGTATTTATTTCTCCCCCTAAAAGAATGGCTAAAATTTAAAATTTAGCCACAGGATAATTCTGCTGTGCAGAGGCTGTGGAGGGCAGAAGTCTTCCTGAAAGTGCAACTACTCCTGATTTAAATCACACGAAGAAGAAGAAGAAGAACGAGGAACAACAACAACAACATGATAGTTCGACAACTCGCTCGGCGCAGACAGGAAGCCTTAAAAAACTGAATTTACTCACAGACATGTTCAGCATGGAGACTTTCGAGAGGCAGATTTTTGCTGTGATGGAGACTCTGGGGGACGCGGCGGTCTCGGAGCTCGGCAGGCTTCTGGAGGAGCATTGGGCTGAAGCCGTTATGGCCGCCACCGTCGCCGCTCAGCAGCGCTCCGCTCCGGCTGCAGAGGCGGCTGTGAAGAGCGAGGAGGAGGAGAAAGAAGTCACTCCACCGGAGCACAGACGGCAGTCAAATAAAGCTATAACGGTAGCACATTCTCAACACTCACACTGCTGTTTAACGTTAACCAACAGCGCATTCAGAAAGTATTCAGACCCCTTTACCTTCGTTTTGTTATGCTGCAGCTTTACACTTAAGTCTACACTCACCAACAATGACAACTTCAAAACTGACTTTTAGAAACTTGTTACAGGGGAAGAGCTGATATATAATAATGACATACGTTTGGATTTGGGGAGTCAGGTTGGAATGGAGACCCCCCACTCCTCTTTCTTTCTTAACCCAACCGGTCGAGGCAGATGACCGCCCGTCCTGAGTCCGGTTCTGCTCGAGGTTTCTGCCTCTTAAATGGACGTTTTTCCTCTCCTCTGTCGCCTAGTGCCAATCAACTCTTCTATAGAGGAAATATACACAGGAAGATAGAAAACAATATATTATGCGTCCTAAAATGTTTTGTTAAGTTCAGCCCAGCAACTGGCCAGAATTTACAACAATATCCATTGGGTCTGAGTCCAGGCTCTGGGTTGTTGTCCTAGTGGAGGGTGAACCCTCGGCCCAGTCTGAGGTCCTGAGAGCTCTGGACCAGGTTTTCATACTTTGATAAGGGGAAAAAATAATTTAAAACTGTTTTAGCATAAGGCTGCAAAACCATAAAATGTTAAAGAAATGAAGAGGTCTGAATACTTTCTGAGTGCACACGTTTTCATTAAGTGTATGAAAATTCAGGAAAACATTTGTTCTAAGATCCAAATGTGACATCTCCAACCTGTATTATCCAATCATCAGTCCAGACCCCAATGATGCAAAACTGAAAGAAGCAACTGGATTGTTTTCTTTTCTTAACTGACCAATTGTTTTAGTATTATCTATAACTAACTACTCTTGTCACCCTTCGCTCTTTCTTATCCATGACTTCACAGAACCAGTTTGCATTGCTCATGGAATCATGGACCAAAGGTGCAGTGGAGAAAATATTGGTAATGTTGAAAGAGTCAATGAGTGAAGCTGAAGATGGTCCGGCTGTGGAGCAGAGAGTCGAGTCGAATGACAAGACGAAACAGACAAGCATGAAGTCGAGAGCAGGGCGAAGGGTCAGGCCCAAGAAGCGTAAATCAGGTATTGAGAGGCTTTTTTATGCTCACACGCTGGCACTGACATTTTTGTATATATTAAACAAGGTTTTATACTTTTGTTAAATTACAGAATCAGCAGCCAGAAGTTCCCGTCAGAGGAGAAAGAAAATCGAACGAGAACTCAAACCGGCAGCAGCAGCAGCAGCAGCTGACTCAGAATCAGTGATTAAACCTGGTAACTACTGATTCTTTACAAACCTGCAGAAGGTTTTGAGATTATATTTGAATTTGTTGCGAGGGTCTTTGTGTCCCTAACAGACCTTTTCTTTTTGTTTCAGCTGCTGTGGCTGCAAATAAACAGAGTAAATCTGGATCCCGGTCTCAACCTAAAGCCTTGCCGACAGAGCCCACCTCAGAACTGACCCCTGAGCCATCCTCCGATGTCAGTGAGGAGGATGTAACCCAGGAGGATACAGACGCTTCAACGACGACATCCAAGATCAAGAAGAAGAAGAAGACGACAGGGCCGTTCAAGTGTTCTTCTTGTGACAAAACATTTGCTCTGAAGTGTTTGATGGACAGGCACTACCTGACTCATTCCAAGCCTCACCTCTGCTCCGAGTGTGGCAAACGTTTCGCCGGTCTCCGGGGGCTCGTTGCACATTCGAGACGTCACACCGGGGAGAAGCTTTACAAATGCTCAGACTGCGGGACGGAGTTTGCTTACAAGTATACCTTCGAGAGACACATGCGTCAGCACAGCCTGAGGAAACCGAACACTCACATGTGTGCGCTGTGCGAGAATCAGTTCGCCGGGGCGTTGGCGCTTCAGCGGCACAGGTGTTGTGCCCTGAAGAAGACGTTTGTCTGCTCTCTTTGTCCGGAGACATTTGAGTGCAGGAAGAGTTTGGCCGATCACGAGAATCTACATTCAGGAGACAGAGATTTTGTCTGCGAGATGTGCGGCGAGAGCTTCTTCTCGTCCTCATCTTTAGCCACTCACCGGGTGACTCACATGCAAAAGGAAAACTGCTGCGACGTGCTCGGCCTCGGGTGCAGCGACTTGAGCGTCCTCAGAAATCACCTGAGCAAACACACCGGGGAAAAACTCTTCACCTGCGAGGTTTGTGGTAAAGGCTGCAGCCACCAGAGCGCCCTGAAACACCACATGCTAACCCACACAGGAGAGAGGCCATACGTCTGCGAGACCTGCGGCAAACGCTGTGGCCACGCCAGCGCGCTCCAGAACCACATGAGGATCCACACAGGGAAGAAGCCAGGGCAGCAGCCGGTCTGCAACGTGTGTGGGAAAAAATTCCGCTGCATGGTCAACCTCAAATACCACATGAGCATCCACACGGGGGAGAAACCCTACAGCTGTGATCAGTGTGATAAAAAGTTCAGCAACCCCAGCAATCTCAAGTTGCACATGACGATTCACTCGGGGGAGAAGATGTACGGCTGCAATGTCTGCAGCAGGAGGTTCACTCAGTCCAGCAGCCTCAAGCTGCACAGGCGGATCCACACAGGGGAAAAGCCATATCGCTGCATGGTCTGTGGAAAAGGATTCGTACACAGTGGCGACTTCAAGAAACATCAGAAGGGGCACCTGCCAGAGGAACCAGGTGGTGGACAGTCTGACAAAACTGCAGTGAAATCCTAAAACATTTAAAGTTGGTGATGTTTGCAAACACTGCGGTTAGAGCTGGGCAATGTGATGATAAACACTGTGAGACAACAGAAATTTATTTATCGACTCAAAGATTTTACAATCCTGTTTACACAGAGATGTCTATCACTAGTTTTATTGGAGAATAATGTGATTATTAATGGTTATTTAGTTTTTTTAGTTGAGTTTTTAGGAATGGGTACACTACATGACCAAAATGGGTCATGGGTAATGGGCTACTGTTAAAGCCTTCTCTGTTTGACTTGGACTCAAATTCAATTCAATCCAATTCAAAACAGAAGTTATCTCAAGGCACTTTTCATATAGAGCAGGTCTAGTCCGTAACTGGTTGGGGTCAAACTCGTGGTGTTGCCAGTCTGCTGACCAAGATGTGGCAAGAATTTACAGCACTATGATTGGCCAATCAGATCAAAAGTACTCTACTTGTACAGACGAGTGGAGGGAAAAACCAACATAAAGTGTTTTAGTCAGGTGTTGTTCCAACCTGAACTTCCTCTCTAAGTCTTTGGGGCTCCACTGGAGGGACGGAGTATCATTCTACCTAAAGATTTTCTCTCACTTGGTGTTTTAGACATTATTCAAAAATCTCCACAGGAGTTCAGTTGGTTTTAGATCTGGAGACTGTGAAGGCCATTAGTGTTGGGTTGATTAAACCTTGTTGAAGCATTGAGGCTTTCAAGCCAACTGTGTTTATTCATTTATTTTGTCACCCATCTATATGTAGTGAACATAGTATATATCATGATATAACGCATACTATCCACAGCCAACTGGAGACTTACATTTAACCAAATTATTATTAACACATTCTGTTATTAAAAAAAAGACAAATGTTCAAGTAATTAGCTTTTCCCAGAAAAAAAGTTCTGTACAATATTTTTAAAAATTAACAAATAGGTTAATGGCTGCCTTCAAATATTAATAAAGTTGACTTCTCAAAAGTTCAACATGTCTTAAAAGTTTGTTCTCTGCTGTCTTCATTAGTAGCTGTTGATTAGTAGCTCTTTCTCAAAGCAGAGCTCACTCTCAGTTTAATGTTTTTTTTTTTCCACTTGGTTGGTTTTACTGAAATCACACAAATTACTTACATGTGGGTAATTTCCTTTGTCATTAAACAAAAGAAGGGGGGGAGGAGAGTGAAGGGGAGGGTAAATTAAGTCGATAAAGTAAGCAGATAACCCAAGGTAATTAACACTTCATCAGGGCCCTGAGATCTCTTATAAAAATACTGCGCTGGGAATTTTGGAGGAGCTGAAGTCACACATAAAGTTTGTTGATTTTTCATGATGAACAGTAGTTAAATTTATACTATATGGAATAAAAACATTAAGATGGAAGTCGTATAATAACGTACACTGACTTTAATGTCACTGTGCTGAACCAGGCCTGTAATTCTAGAAAGTTAGTGTCCTTATATCCTTTTCATGTTTATTAATCTCATGATGAATTGACCTCTGTTATGATCATGCTCAGGTACAAATGTTAGCATGATCTTGTTTTGTCAATCAGAAGTTGTTAATTTAGTGTGACTGTAATTCTGAAATCTATAAATCCAAGTTATTCTGTTAATCGTCCACTAGATGGAGGTAGAGGATCACCACTTTGTAGTATTATCAATCAGTTCCTATCAGTGCAACAGGATGGTACCTAGAGGTATATATTATCAACAGGTATGCACAATGACAGTCATTCTTTATTTTTACTCACCTATGACATATTTCTCAAGGAAATGTTCATTTTTCAGGAGGAAGATATCAAGAGACTTCATTCCCCTGGTGACAGCTAATAGGAGATCTGAAAATGGAGAAGACTGGAGTTACAAGAATTTAAAGGTAGTTATTGTGTTTGTTTTATCCATTCAACTTTTTCAACTCAGAAGGATATGATAAACAAGACCCCTCTTTTTAAAAGCTTTTCAAATGGACAGAAAAAGAAACTAGAAAAAAGTTACATAAAAAAATCACTTTGCAACAAAAGCAAAACAAGAAAAGGCAAAACACACACAGACACACAGAAATTCAAACAATTATCTAAATCAATCAAAATCATTTTAAAAAGATATCATTTTGTAAGAACCTCTGAAACTGGATTATCTGTGATCAATACTCATTACCTCCTCTGTGCTGCATGAAGGAATAAAGTTGGTTTGAGCTCTGGAAAACTGAAATCAAACCTTTGTCCTCGTATTACACAGCACTGAGTTTAGTGTTGCTGACAGTTTCTCTGCGTGACTCTAAGCAGGTCACACACTTCTAATGCCAGTTTATTGCATTTAGTATAAACCTTTGGGCCAGCTGTGCTTAATGCTGCTAAGAATTCAGTGTTTTCATGGAGATTTAACTCACACTGAGGTGAGGTTCTCTTTAAGGGAAGCATTTTTAAAACAGCTCTGTATTTATTATTAGATCTGATTAAAAATAATCATGGAAAGACAGGATAAGTATGAGGAGAGGGTGAAGAAACTCAGACTTGTGACATTTACCCTAGTGTCCAAATGATTAATATTCCAAGAAAATATATACAGTAATGGTTGTGTCTGTTACATGGTATGACAAGTTAACCGTCATATCAACAACAGCTGCTATGTGAAGCTTTATCAACACAATTTCATGAATTTTGCACAAGGGTTATGATACAACAGCTCGTCACCAAATTTAAATGAGCTAGAATTCATCACTTGATGCCTACGTTTTGTGCAACACTGCCGAAATAAAATGGAACTCTTTTTTTATTGAATAATCAATGGTTAACTCTTAAGAAAGAAAAAAAAACAACCAAAAAACAGAGTGGCAAGATTAATCAATTTGCTTCCTCTGGCAACAGGTAGGTTTAGAACTGAAAACTTGCATCAAATGACTGGTGAGATTTGTGTTTTTTTCTGGTTGTTTGGTGGTTGGTGGGCCAAAAACTGAGCTAAATGAGAGTGAATATTGGACTCAAATTCGCCAGATTGCCAAAAAACATGACTTCAAATGCTACTGCTGCTCTGTTGGATGTGTAAATTCACAATTGCTTTCTAATAACCATATCCACTTGAAAGTGATGACAGCTTTGTTTCTGCTTCCCCTAAGTGGCAAAAAAATCTTACTGCGGTTAAAAAAAATGAATGGTTTGGTTTGTATTCTTCAAAATATTGCAGAAAGCATCAGTACCAAATTTCAGGTTGTGTACTGGCACTAGCATTGGAAAATTTCAAACAGCATCCATCCCTAGCATAGCAGTATTAAAAGAAGTAGATAATGTGTTCCAAGATGGCGCCCATTTCATTCCAGTGAAAATTGCTTGCTGGGTACAAATGCCAAAAATGGGCCCTAAGAGCATGCATGTTTGGCTGAGCTGACCGACTTCCTGCTCGCTCCCTGTAAGTAATTTTAAGGTGCATTCATCATTTTACAGCCCTTCCTTTTGTAATCACTGTGAATGGGATATAAAGTATTTTTTGCGTCCTACCATACTGACTGTGGCCAGTCCTGGAAGATCCCTAGACTCAACTACATTGCACTACTGCTCTATTTGCATAAAGACAGAGGTGATTGCATTCCTTTATTCCAGAAACAGCACCAGCTTCAATACCTTCAAACGAACCTGCTGCTGCCAGCCAGACTGACCTCCGGCAACTTTAATTTCTTGTCAACTATGGCTCCCTGCTCGTTGTCTAACTGTGATTAATAGAAGACAGTTTGAGAGGTCACTACCCTGACGGTCAGCTGGAGCTGTGTGGTGACAGAGTGATGAACTGTATGGATGGAGGACAGGCAATCAGCATGCAGAGGTGCTTTCCTCCTGATCGTTCGATTCCAAGGTCCAGATTTAGTCACACAGATAATCATACCTTCACTGTCAAAGCTCCAGGACTCTGGAGATCAGGGCAGCAAATTCTGCTTCTTCCTTAAGTTTCCTTTAAAAACTCACTTTTAAAAATTAGTACAGCCTTCTCAGTAATTTATTCTTAGCTTGTTTACTTTTACCTTCCCACAGCTTAGTGTTTTGTCTTTATTTCTTTGTATTTAGTATTTTTATTATTTGACTATTTGAACTCATTCATCTGGTACATTGGCTTCAATATAAAATAATATAAAAATAAACATAAAAATACTAAAAGTACTGTATATAAGTGGATGGATGGATAGGGTAAAATGGATAAAAAAATACAGATGAAAGAATGAATGGCAGAACAGGTGAAAGGATAGATGATGGATGGGTGAATGAATGATCGATAAATGGTAGAATGGATAAAGTGATGGATGGACAGATGGGTTGATAATGAATAATGGATGAATGCTAGAATGGGTAAATTAATGGATGGATGGTTGTACAGGTAAAACAATGTGCGTATGGATGTATCTGGGGTGGACGAACAGTAAAATAATGGATGGATGGATGGGTGAATAGTAGGCCAGATAAACAAATGGATAGGTGAATGGTATAGTGAATGGATGGATGAATGGTAGAATTGGTTAAAGGATGGATTTTATCTGTCCATCTATTTTTCCACCAATCATCATCCCTCCATGCATTCCTTTACCAATTCTACCGATTCATCCATTGATGATCATCCGTTAGTAGAAGAATGGTTGGACGGGTGGATGAATGGATGGATGATAAAATAATGGACGGGTGGATGGATAATGAATGAGGATGGATGGTAGAAAGGGTAAAATAATCTGTACAGTATGTATTTGGGATGGATGAATAGTAAAAGTAAAATAATGGATGGATGAATAGTAGGAAGGGTTAAGGAATGAATGGATGAATGCTAGGATTGGTAAATTAATATGTATATGTATGTATGTGGGATGGGTGAACAGTAAAAGCACAATAATAGATGGATGGATGAGTTAAAGAATGAATGGTTGAATGGTAGTATTGGTAAAGGAAGCATGGAGGGATGACAACTGGTGGAAAAATAGTTGGACAGACGGATACTGTGGATGGATGATAAAATTAGTAAAAGAAAGGATGGATAGTGGATCAATGGATTGATAATGGACGAATGGATAGATGGATTGGTGGATTGGTATGTGGAGTGTGGAGCTCAGGCTACAGAGCCAGATCAATTTGTGTCACCTGACTGAGCATGTGACAGTGTGAGAGTGATCAATCAATTGTGGGGCCGCAGCTCAGTGACATGATGACTCTGACCTTGGATAGACACCATTAATTAAAACTCTGTCGAGCTCTTTATCACTCACTGCACCCCCCCCTCCCTTCCCCATCATGTGGACGGCCCATCGCTCAGCAGTAGCAGCTGGCTGTCAGCAGCGAGCAGCATAATGTAAGCAGTACAGCATGCGCTAACATCACTGCATTATGCAACATTATCTAACATATGTGGTTTGACTTGTAAACAGCAGGCCGGGCTCGGAGCTGAACTGGTGTCAGCGATGAGGTGGACTCACAGCTCACACACATTAAATCAATGCTGAGTCTGCAGGAAGTGAGAAAATCAATCAAATGCAGGGCTGCCACAATAAAGCCTTGCAGTTTTTTTAGTCTGAAAACCAGACAAGGTTCAGACATGGCTTTCAGGTCTTTCACAAAACAAAGCCTGAGGAAACCAACAAAGTAAAGCTTTGATTAACAGTATTTTATTAAACTTGAACTGCTATCAAATATATTTTAACTGTGTTACTCATTTTCTCATGACTTGCCAAAGATGAATGATACTTAATGTGCCAGTGTCCCTCTGGATGAGGGTCTCCCTGACCCCTTGGACCCCTGGGCCTGTGCCTGGTAAGCCTGTGCTATAATCTATCCATATATTCAAGTCAACAAGTGATATCCTAAGATTTGCCTTAGGAAATAAAGAAAGAAATGATAGAAGAAAGTAAAAAGAAAGAACAGAGGGAATAAAAAAGATAAAACAAAGACAGACTATGGCTTTAAGCTGAAGATTTGTTTTATTTTTATCTGTTCCTGAAATATTTGTTGCCATTTTGAAAATTCAAGCCTTGTTCTAACATTTATTTCATGTTTATTATGCAGTCTTGAGTCTTAAGAGTTAACCAGTAACTGCAGACATCAGACCACTATCAATGTATATCTGTATATGTGTTATTTATCAAATACCAAATGCAAAAACTAAACACTAAACCTGCCATCACAAGCCCAAGCAGTGATTTCTTCTTCTGCTGCACTATTTAACAAACACAAATTATCTGAACTTGTCTTTTCAAATGCAAACGGCATTTTCATGCACTGCAATAAAACGAATAACGACAAAACACCAGTGATGAAATGGGCCTGAATCAATGGTTTTATAGCACAATGCAGCAGCAAATGATGCATTAATTTTTCCTGTGGGTCCTTCAGATGAAAGTAGGGTTCATTTTATCGACTGACAGGGAAAGGTCAGAGTGGGGGAATGCCACCCCTGGGCCTTTAAAGACGGAGTGATATTTCATGAGAAGAAATCAAAACAAGGCCTCTAAATGGAGCCTATGGGGGAATGGCGACCCAGCTGCACTATTGACAGGAGACGAAGAAAAAAAAATGAAGCTTGCTCAAAGATGAGAGCTGGAGAGGGATCAGGTCTGACATTCTGACTGTCATTTAGGTGATTTCCCACTTGGCTTACATTTCCTCCTACCTGTGGAAGACATTTCATCTATTATACAAGCAAATACAACAACATTATTAATGATTGGAGGAAGGCCTCATTTCAGACAAAAATTCAGCTGTTGTATTTTCTAAAAATCTTATAAATAATGACCTAGACAGACATATCCGAACTCATTCAGCAACTCATCAACTACAGCTGTACCAAAGGAGATAGAAATATCACAAAGCACACTGATTCTAGAGAGATTTTAGTAGGATGCTTGCTCTCAATGGAAATAGTAGCCCCTCTAGTTTCAAATGATGTTATGTGATGATGATATATGTGTACCATTGCATTGCTTGTATTTATGAGGTTGTTATTTTCATATTTCAACAAAAATACTAAAATTACTGCCAGATAAACATACAAATCTGGATTAAATGCACTTTAAATGTTGTTTTGGTAGGTAGTTAATAAGGTATTTTCTCCAACATCCAGCGCCAAATGAGGGAATATCTTTTATAAGAATGGTGTTCAACCCTTGAGTAGAATTTAAGACTCCTGCAGAATCTGAAGGTCTTTCAGTAAAAGCATGAAAATTACACTTGGACTCAGCTGCCATTATGTTCAAGCTAGCTGCCATAACCCTTCTCTACTGTAATCCCCGTCTTTACTGCTGATTGACCTTTGATAACCAGGCCTGTTTTGTGCATACATACTACAATCTGTGCACCTGCACAAATCACAAGTCATTTCTAAAAATAGACAAAATAAAAGCAGATCTGGCTTTTTGCCATCGGTGAACCTGCTCTTAGAGAGCTCTCCCTAAGGAGGGGAGGCTTTCAGAATCACTATCATCTTCCAAATAACTCTCTAAGACCTGTCTTCATTTATTAAATTATGTTTCTATCTATAGTGATGCTAATAAAGTTCCTCCTCCTCCTCTTCCTCTTGATTCTTCTTGTTATTTCTCTGCCTCTGCTGTTCAATTAGCATGGAATCAGTAATTAGCAGTGTCATTTCTTAATTATACAGTCAAGTTCATTTACATCGCCATACACAAGCCATATTATTGCCTTAAAGTTCACACTGTCCTTTTCTTTCTGCTTTTGACTGCCCTCACAGCACGAACGTGTAACTTAGTGCGAGCGCATGTGAGCGTGCCTGCATGTGTGACTAATCTACCTGCTCTAATGGCACTATTAGAGTGTTTCATCGGGGCCCAAATAGGCTGAGGCCTGCCCTTAATGGAGCCAGCGCAGCTCTGAACCGAAAGCACAGTCCAGTGGCTGAAGAAGGACATTTCGCTCCGGCAATAATAAGGCATAACAAGATCTGCAAAGTGTTGAAATGGTAAAATCAATACTAAACTGAAATGTTGCCATGGACACGTGGAAGCTGGCAGAGGAGAGTGGAGAGGCGCCGGTGATCTCACACTGGAATATTGAGGTTGAGTGTTGCATGGTTTTATCTTCAGTGATGGAAGAAGACAAATAGCTGACCTGAAGGTACTATTAGAATCAAAAACATGTTAAACATGTTAAATCTATAAAAAGATTTAATTGAATCTTCTGCCACACCCTTTCATCATCGTGACAATGACACAACATGTTCAGGTAAGTCTTCCACAGGTCAATTTCGTCACTATCTCTACCACGGATGCACAAATTGTACGAAATTCACCTCTTACGACAGCAGAATATTACGTTTTATGTACCCGACGCACATTCGCCCTCAAGACATGCGTGTAAGATGAAAATGTTTCGACAAGAAAGACCTGGAGTTTCTGGTTCAGTTCAGTCGGAGTCTTAACTGCCACACGAACAAACAACACATAACCCTTGCTAGCTACCTTCCAGCTAATGTCTTAGGTACATTTGCCGATCTGGTTTATAGAGGTTACGAAACAGTGTCAATTACTAAAATAAATTCAGAGCATTGTGGAGCCTTGGTGGACAAGTACAGCATTGACACTAAAGACATTTCAGGAGTTTTCAGACGTTCTTAGATGATCTGTTTCCTATTGTTAAAAAAGCTACATAAAACGTCAACAGGATGTTCAGAGGGTTGGCTGACATCAGAGACATAAAATAGACCCATATTACTGCGGATAGGTTGACGCCGTTGACTCAGCTGACAAAGAATTACAAAAGGATGATGAAGAAGCTGTTTCTGTCTGTCAGTCTTGAATGTCCACCAGTTTGAAAGGTTAGAAAATGTAATTGCAGAGTAGTTGTCTTTTTTTTCCCTCTGCTCAGAATGTCAGGTACTCCGTTAATGAGAAAAGCATGGATGTCAGAGCCTGAACTCATGGGCAGTTTCTGCTCATCTCCAAGGAAACAATTAAGACTCTCTCTTCATGGACAGCCATAACCCTCTCTCTCTGCATGCAGGAAATCTCCCTCTCTCTGTTTCTCCTCTCTATATATGTCCATCTATTAGGGATGTTTCTGAGAATCAGAATACATTGAAATATTTGAAATAATTCAAACTGATGTCCCTATAGTATTGCTAAATTATCCAGGAAACTCATTTCTTTGTTATGTGTGCTGCTTTTATCCATGCTACTGGTGCAGCTCTAATGAGGACAATGTCAGTCTGTCTGTTGGTCGGTTCACCACGTTGTTCAAGACTCAGATATCTCAACAACTGTTAGATGAATTTAGACATTCGTGGTACCCAGAGGATTTATCCTAATGACTTAAGTGATCCCCTGGCTTTTACTCTAGTGCCACCATGAGATCTATATATCTGTCTTTTCTGTATGTCTCAATAACTATTTGACAGGTGAAATATGGTAGAGACATTCACGTCCCCCTCAGGATGAATTGTAATCACTGTGGTGATCCCCTGACTTTTCATCTACTGCCATCATCAGGTCACAATGTAAATTTGTCCAAATGAACAGGAATGAGTCCTAAAACCCGGAAGTAAGTTAGCATTTTAGCACCTCTGGTTCCCCCATCCCAAAGTCAATGGGTTTTAGGTTAAATGCCTAAAATAAGGTCCTTGGTTTTAACACTAGCTTAAGGTTTGTTTTTTTTTTTTTTGATTTATAGCCTAACATTAGCATTTTACTTTTGGAGACTGTGGTGTTGATTTGCAAAGATTATCATAAACTTTTTTGGGTCACAGAACTTATTTTCTGCAATGATTTAAAACCCAATGAAAAAACCCCACTGGCTTTTTGCCAAGGGAACCAGGGTGATGCTAACTTCTGGGTCGGCCCACAAAATACGTCATCCCTGCTCCACTCTACCAGCCAAACTAATGACATTCCCATTAGGCTTTCCTGCATATTGTGTTAACTGCTAATTATAACATGCTAAACTAAGATGATGGACTGCTGATGGTAGCATTTAGCTCAAAGCACTGCAGTGTACAACCTCACAGAGCTGTTAGCAAGGCTGCAGACTCTTAGTTTTGTTTCCCTGCACTTCACTCTACAGTCAGATCCTCCTCTGCTTCATTAGTACCTGCAGGATTCTCCCCAGCCACAATCGACCAGCTGTTCTATAAAGAACTCTCTGTAGCCTGGAGAGCAGTCGGACAGGAGGGAAAGCCATTTCTTTCTCTGCCTCCCTCATGTCTTTTCCCAAACCCTCTCTTTCTCACTCTCACACATACCCTCACACGTTTTCTCTCTTTTCCTCAGACTTTCCACTCATTCTTCTGCACCATTGTGGGGTCTGTCTCAAGGTTATCCCTTAACTGCAGCTGTGTGTGTGTGTGTGTGTGTGTGTGTGATGCTCAAAGAACCTGTTGTATTGATTTAGACTGCGGGGCGAAGCTGTCAGCAGCCTTGAGTCTTGGCGAACAGCAGCTAAAAGTAGATAGATTTCTGAGTTTACACTGTGTTTAGACAGGTTTCTTCTCTGGGACTGCAGTCTTTGGCCACGTGAACACAGACCTTAAATGCTTATTAACCTTTATATTCCTTAAGCATACGCTGAAAAGCAGAGAAGTTTCTTTTTAAGGAATTTGTAATTCCTGTGAATAATTTATCACATCCAAGAGCACTACTGATTAACTTGTGAGCAGACATGCTGGGCTATTTACTGGACAGTTACGACATACATTTTGAATGTACAGTTTGTTTTCTTCTACCAATACCAAGCTTGAACTTAACAAGTATCTATTTAGAGTAAACCAAGAAGTCAGTCAGGACAGTCCATCAGATTAAACGTGCAAGGAATCTATTCTTTATGAAGCTCTAACATTTTCAGTTTGGCATCATCATGATATAGTCCCTATACCTCCTTGAGACAGAGGTTCACTTGGTTATGAGGAACCAAAACCCTGCCTGGGACCCAAGTCAGACCAGGTACATTCAGGTTGGTTAGGGTCTTGTGTCAGTATGTTCAATACCCAACTGGATCTGAACGGATTCAAAAGATGATGCTATAATTTCTCACTGAATACTAACAGAAGTTGCCAAAAGTACTAAAAATGTAGCTTGTTTACAGATAATAAGTGATGCAAACATTCATATAAATACACAACATCATCTTACAACCTTGGTGGCAAAGCCTGGCATCCGCTCTTTATCTCAAGTGATGAAAAAAATAAATATTAAAGTACGATGCATGCTTTGTAAAGTGTTCACCTCACAGTTAACTGTTGTCCACCCACATTTCCAAACATAGACTTAATTAACTAGACAACAGATGCTCTGCTTAATACCTACTGTCAACCTTCCTCTAAGTAATATAATGAATGTTTGTCCTTTTTTTTCTTTCTTTTTTTTTTTAGACAAATCTGCCAACATCTGAATCACTGCAGCAGCATAAGACACAGAGGTCACAACACAGATTGCTGTCGAAATGGATTTATTTGATGTCATCTGTGCTGATTCATGGCGAAAACCATTTGCCAAGATGAAGCGATGGACCAGAGCTTTTCAAATTTCTCCCAATAAATTTCTCAGAGAGGTCTGGAGAATGGTTTTGCAGTATGTCTTATAAATTCATCCCTCACCACAGACTTCGTCCCAAAAATATTTAAAAACGTTACATTTATATTTCCCCCTCTCTACTTTAATTTTCTTTAATTCAAAGACTTTGTTTATTAAATAAATCTAATAATTATTGCCGGTGATCAGAATGATTGGTGACTGTCAGTCTAATTAAGTGATAAAATAATGATACATGAGCTTCTGGATGATAAATGCAAATTGTTTTCTCACTAGGATTTTATGGCTGGAATTACTTCACAACAACTCATTCAGTTAATAGCAGCGTGTAGCAATATGAACTAATTAATGGCTGCACTGCCACACATCCATTATGTCTGTGCTGGGTGCAGTATTCTAAGATGAACAGTGAACAGCAAGTGAGCACGAAAGTCACTAACTTAAAACCCTGACAAACTTTTAAGGTGTAAAATTAGAACAAGCTGTCTCTCCAATGTTTCGCTTCTAATTCTATCTCTTCTTTTCTGCTACTGAAGTTAGCATGCTAACCAGCTAGCCCCAGGTCTGTCTCATTACTTTCCGATAGCGACTGACTGTAGACTGCCCTGAAGAAGACGGTGCATTCTAACCTCTTGTATTGTAAACACAACAATAGCTGAAGCTCTTGCCAAATGATTGTCACCACCACCAGCTCCCGGTAAGCAACCACGTTTGGCGGCAGAGAAAACTTACAAATAACCCCTTTAAACCAGATGAAGATTAGCTAAAATACACCCACCAGCATCTCAAAAACAAAGGGTAAGGAAACGATTGGTTGTGGTTATAAAGAAGCTAAGCTAAGCTAAGCTAACTGTCCCCTGGCTCCAGCATCACATTCAATCTTGTCATTTAACTTTTGACCAGAAAGCAGATAAAAAAGCAACTGCTAGATTGTCAAACTATTCCAATAAAGTTTTCATTTTGTAAACGTACAAAATTCTATTATTTTTTAATATGTAGTATTTAATAAATAGTATTCAGAGGCTGACTAACAAATAGAGTCTCTCCAATGTTGTCCAAAAACCATTTTAGCACTCAATGACATACTCCTTCATTACCATGAACATAATCCCACATACACAGTCCTGCTGCTGGAAATATTAGTGCAACAAATGTGTGTTCATCCACCACTGAAAATAGTCCCTAACAAGATTTAACCCTTCAGTAAGAAACACATGGGCCTGAGAGCCACAGACAAGGTAAGGGTGTCCATAAGGGGAACAAACACAAGCAGCCAGAAGTTCAAGCTAATATGTTTTCATTGAATTATCTAAATCACTTGTTTGAGATTAAAATGAAGGATGAATGCTGACCTAGCTCTAAGCTCAACTTTGACCCGCTGCACTGCACTAATCACTTAATCAATTTTAATAATAATTTTTTACGTTATTTGAGTAATTTAATACGTTAAAATGCCACATTAGCTGGTTCCTGCTGCTGAAAATAAGCTTTTCTTTGTTTCACTGTGCTGTCAAATTGAATTTGCCTTCGGTTATGGATGTCTTTACTTGACAGTTTTCATAATCAATAGATTAATTGATTATGAAAACAATCAGCAGTTGCAGGCCCTCCACAGTAAGTCCTCAGATCCAGATCCAGGAATAAGAAGTTATCAGCACTGATGGCGAACAAGTCAAGGGCTGTAAAAGAAAACAACAATTTCTCTTTTTTATGACATTGCTACTGAGGTAAAAATCATTTTACTGAAGCCTCTTTGTAGATAACTCTGCAATTTTCCCTATTGGCAGAACTTTATGGAGATTGTTTTTTTTTTATTTTTACACAAAGGCCAGCATGTGGTGAGAGGATATATGAGGATGTTTGCTGGCTCGGCTGTGCCACTGACTGTCAGGATGGCTTCTGCTAATCCATACATCACAGTGGGACACGGGGACGGCCGCTAGCATCAGGAGAGGCAAAGACAGTCTCCCACTGTCTCTGAAATGAGACATGCAAAGTGATGTTGTCTCAAAATTAAAAGACAAATTGTCTGCGTCTTAGCGGGAGCCAGATAAGCCTGTTAAACAAAACAACGGAGGCACCACGCGCTCCTGATGATGAGCCGTGTGGATAACAAATGAGGGAGCAGACATGATGCCTATCAAGAACGGTGTCATAACTGGAGAGCTTTCTGAGATCTGCCAGCAGCACTTTATTTGTTTTGTGCGTGTGTGTGTGCTGATACTGTCGCTGCATGTGTGTGACAGAGAGAAAGCAGACCTGCAGTTAATTTTTGGTAATTAATTTTAATTACCAAGCAGACAGGCCTAGTTCTGATAGCAGATGGAGGAGTCTGGTGGCCCGACGTGGCGCAATTCACTCCAGTGACCTGTCTGACTCTCCTGCTTCCTCCCTCAACACCTCGTCCTCCTCCTCCTCTCTCCCGTCAACCTGCAGGGGTCACGGGGTCGTGGCCGAGGCCCCATCCTTCAGCCGGGGAGCGGAGGAGACAAGCGTGAAACGTAAGACGACGCCGTTATACTCCGAGACGAGGACTCCTCTATGATGTGAGGATGTAATCAACCCCTGACAGCTGCTCACAAAAAGACAAACAGTAGGTTCTTAAATCTTCATTAGTCAACAGTAAATGAGGTTTGTTTTACATTGCCACACACACACACACACACACATACACAATGACAAAAACGCACCCGCACACAAACCGGCCATGTGCATATCCATTACACCTCAACTGAGAACCATGGTAATGGTGTCTATTGATTTCCTTTCCCCCCTCGACTAGTCAAGCATGTAGAGTTTGGATGCTGGGTAATGAAATTACCTTCACTCTGGAGGATGTCAGGAAAATGTTACAGCTGGAGAGAGGCCCCCTCAGTGAGCGCGTGCAGTAAACACAGCACCTGTTTGCATCGCCTTAAATCACAGCCAACGGCAGAGCTTCCTGTCTCAATCAACCTATTCTTTTTTTTCCCTCTCTCTCTCTGCTCTTCCATCAGGGGTAGTAATTCATTTATTATTCATCTCATCAGTTGCACTAAATGATGTAAATGACCTTCTCTGAACTGTATGGGAGTCCATTTGGACACTGTCAGACACCATTAGACATTCAGCGCCCGGCTGCTCGAGAGGGTCAACTCTCTTAGCTCAACGCTGACAGATAAAGCGTGACTAGGCTTTGTGCTCGTGAATGAATCCGGCCGCCCATGGCCACGCAGGTGAGTTAGTGTGTGTGTGTGCTCACCCTCGCCTGCCTGTAGAGTGCTTTTTAAATATTTTTTAAAGCCTCTGGATGCGACCTCTAATGGAAAGATGGGGGCCAGAAATGACAAAATGGCGTGAGTCAGAAATGAGCCCATGACATACAAGTACAAGGTTCAGTGTGTGCCTGGGACATTTGAGTCAACAGGAAGTGTGTGTGTGTTTGTGTGTTTGTTTGTTCCCCCCCTGAGCTCTCTGCTCTGAGTCAGTAAACACAATGCCGCCTTTAATTAGCTCTGCGGTTCTAATTGATTAAAATTCCCTGCGGCGCAATTATGCGATTTCATAGACATGCTTTCCCCTTTTCTTTCTCTCTTTCTTTTGACTTTCTGCCTCGCTGGATTTTCGTTTTTTTTTTTCCACCCCTGCCCATCTCTGTGTCTGATTTCAGCTTTAATCATAACCCGACAGACTGGACGGTCAGGGAGGAAACACTATTACTCCTCTGCTGGTGCTCCTGCAGTGTTACAAAGGTGAAAGGTCATCTGTCTCAACTCTAAACTCATTTTTCACACACATTTAAGAGCAAACTGTCCAAACAGTTCCACATAAAAATGAATAAGTCAATTCTGTGTTAGTACATGCTGAATTTACTTGTTGAAATTGGCTTTGTTTGGAGTTCTGTGCAGCAGGTCACGTCACCGTCACTTTTTCTAACGTTATAACTCTTCTTAAACCGGATAAAGGATTTTTGACATCAAACGCTTGGATCTTCAAGTAATCAGAGAAACAGCTCCTCATGACGTCCTGTGTCCACTCAAGACCGTAACACTGATATTTAACATGAAACTGTTAAATATCAGTTAAATGAAGGAATCCTAATCTAAAAACGAGCTAAGCTAACATTAGCGGCAGCCCGCAGCCCTTACTGACGTCCTGTAGGTCTTGTCACGTACAGCACAACATGAATAAAGAATGTGATGCCCTTATTTGTAGTGCTAAAGCTTGGAAAAATAGCCTTTTCACTGCACAATATCCAGTTCCAAAATAAACTGACGTGTCAATTAACCTTGTGTCTGCTGAAACAAGCCAGAAACAGTTTTCACATGTAAACTCCAAATAAAATCCAGAGAATCAGGTCTGAACAGCACACAACTGGAGACCGTCCCTGTGAGACATGTCCTCACCTACTGGAAATACTCCATTGGGTTTAGGCAGGGGAGGCCGCTTGACTGGAGGCAGGAGAGAGGCCAGAAACATCATCAACACGCCCACTTGCTTGCTGTGAATTCTCCAAGCAATGGGCGGCTCAATTCACACATCGGTTCAATGGGATGCAGCAAGAAGAGGGTGACGGGTTAAAGTCCATTTAGTGATTTGGACGTTCAATAATGTCTAGAAAAGTTCAGGGTTGCAGTGCACGTGTGGAGGCAGTTCCTCTTTACTCAACATGTGGTGAACAAGAGAATAAAAAGCTCCAAAAGCAACCCACATCTTCCTGATTAATAATCATGACTCAAATTTGCATGAATGCAAATGTGAGCGTTGTGTGAGCACGTTACCGCTGTGTACACTGACTGTACCCTGCCAGCGACGCCATGACACATCAACAAGGCGCTCGGGCCTCATCTGTGCTCGCGCCAGCCCATACGAACCCCTCTTTGTACGAGTGTAATCATGTGTGTTAAACAGCCACCTCATCGCAATTCTGCGAGGTACAGGCACGTGCCTAACAGCGCGGCAGCTCGCCAGCCTGGCATTATTGGGAGGGAAAAGGCCCTGTGATGAGAAGCCCATTTCACTCCATTGAAATAACACTCAGGCAAATTACTCTTTGAACTTGACTACAGGCTACACAGCCTCATCACAGAGTCATTGCAGCCAGAATGGCAGAGTAGCAATAAAGCATCCTCACACATGTCGAGACAGCTCATGAATAACAATGAGGCACAGGACATAATCAGGGTGACAGAGTCTTAAACAATGGGGAAGGGGAGGAAGTCTTTATGTGACTCTTTCATTTGTCTTTTCTCGTGCTCACACATGTACACAGATAATTAACAGAGTCAGCACACTACTGGATGAATGTAAAGGTCAAAAGGTCACAATCAGTGTTGAGTCTGATCTTTTGGGGTTAAAGGACCTCAGATCTGATCAGGTGTTGTTGCTGTTATTGACTTAAAAAAAAAAAAAAAGTTTTCTCTCTTTTCAGATAATTTCTAAAACAATAAAACTGGATAAATAAATACGATTAAGAGGCACTAATTAAAAACGGGGTGACAGGGGCATAAAATGTAATATAGCCTCGCGCACATAGCAAAAATAATCAGAAAGAATATAATTGTACAAAGGATAATCAAACACATTTGAATGAAATATTTAATTTCATTTTTCTGATCATGTCAAGTCAATTCCTATTAGGCTGCAGTGTTTCTGTCCCTGAGGTGAGATTCTCATTCATGAACTTCTGACTTCACCATTTAAATTTCAGACATTAAGTATTATTTTCTCCTTGTAGACTTATTTTAATCAAAATGTGGAGACAAAAATGAGGTTCCCACCAGACAAACCATTAAGGATCAGGGTTAAACCTGTAATGCTTCTGCTTAAGGTCCAGTTAAGTTTTCAGGGAGTTAATTTAAAGCAACAAAATGTACGTTTTCTGAGGAAGTTTCAAAGTTTCCATGCTGGATATTCGAGATGAACACTGTTCTATGACTTCTAAGTCGTTTAACCGATCTACAGTTCAGCATTACTCTTGAACTCGCTGGGCCTGATTGGGAGTGGGGAGTGACAATAGTTACTTCCTTTTAATTAAATTTTTTTTCACGCGAGTGGGGAGTGGCAATAGTTCCTTTTAGTTAACAAAGATTAATTTCCTTATGGGAGTGGGGAGTGACAATAGTTACTTCCTTTTAATTAAGATTTTTTTACGCGAGTGGGGAGTGGCAATAGTTCCTTTTAGTTAACAAAAGATTAATTTCCTTATGGGAGTGGGGAGTGACAATAGTTACTTATTTTTGATTAACAAAAGATTATTTTTCATGGGAGTGACAAAGTTACTTTGTTTTAATTAACAAGATTAATTGTTTTGTCCCATAGATTTCAAAGAATATGTGTAAGTATGTATATGTAGAATAAATAAATACCAAGTTCCAAAGTCATTTTCAGCCTCATATCGCCAACTCTGTGATATAAATATGACAAAGATCCGTGAGGTATGACCCTGACAATGACCGAAATCAAATATCTCTGATGATTAATGAGATGGCATGATAAGACACCGCTGCACGATCGTCCAGTGATGACTCAGAGGAAATGAAGAGGTCTTTGACAACTGAGCTCGCTGACCACACCCCTTTAAAAGCCTTATTAAGAGGAGTTTGGAGCTGCTTCAAAACAAAGTATTCCTTTCATATGTGGCCAGCAAGCTCGAAAACACTTCTCTAAAATCATCTTTTGATTTTCAACTCTAAATATTGTTTCTGTCAACACTTGTTCCAAAGGAGAGAATACTTGGCCTGCTATTATGGCAGAACTTGTGTATTTTCTGTTTATAATTGGCGAGGAAACCGTGAGAAAACACTCAGATGGTGATGACGGTTTGTGTACAGTACAGTATCTGCCCTGGATGACCTTGTTTTAGGTCAGATGTAGGGGGGTGATAATCTCTTTATCAATCTGCATGCAGAAACACAGCTGGGCCAGCCGTATCCCAGCATGCCTCAGTTCACATCTTTCTGGCCAAAACCAACTGATTCTGCACGTAGTCAGGAATAACTCAGGCACAGCTTGACATTTGGCATAGGGAGAAAAGATATTGGATTTATAATTGAATTAGTGTGAGGAGAAAAAAAAGTTTTAGGGAACTATTTTTCTGAAACATAATGATTCAGTACACCCACCCCACCTCACCCCCTCTGTTTTCCATTTCAGGGGGGGAAAAAAATCACTACACTATTTTATTAATCTTTGCCTGTGGACATCTTTCTGGCTTCATATGACTGAAATGTATTGTTATCAAAACAAAAGGTCAAATTTTACTTAAAACTTATTTATTGTTCCTTGACTTTTCAGCCCATGTGCATTACATCTGACCTGTAATCCATTATGATCCATTTATGAATCATTACACTATTGTTGTAGGTATTTATTTTAATTCTTTATTGATATCTTTTATTATTTGGTTTGGTTGTCTTTGTTCATTTGCTTTGTTGTTAGCCAAATATGGACAGGAAAACCTGCTCTAGAGTGCACACGACCTGAAACTGGGGCAGTGGTTCACCTTTCAGCACGACATTGACCTGAAAGATCCAGCCAAGAAAAGGCTGGAAGGGCTTCGGGACAAGTATCTGACTGTCCTTGAGAGGAAAAGCCAAAGCCCAGACTTTAACACCACAGAACATCTGTGGAGAAAATTGCCTCCACCCAATCTGACTAAGCTTGAGAAGATCTGCCAGGAAGAATGGGATAAACTGCTTACATCCAGGTGTGCAAAGCTTGTAGAGACTTACTCAAGAGGACTCAAAGCTGTAATTGCTGCCAAAGGGACCTCTATAAAGTACTGAATTAAGGGTCTGCATGCTTTTCTAAGTGAGAGATTTGAGTTTCTGATTTGTTTTGTTAATTTGCTCACTTTGATTCATGGGCAAAACAGCAATTTATAATTAAATCTTCAACATACTGTAATTAAGTGTGCGGTAAGTGAAGGGTTCTGTATTTCAATGTCTCACTAGTACATGAAACAACCTTGTGTTGTTTTAACATGGGGCTATTTTCAGTCTGAATGCCCGCTAAAGGACAATAGCAAAAGTACAGTAAAGTATGTGGGACATATTTTTGGACATTTGGTTTGGAGTTGGGGTTAGATGAGGAGGGGATTGACACTGAGCAGAAGCTGGTCAGAGGATGACTGTATCTGAAATGTTAAATTGTCTCCAGAAAAACTGTTATTATCTTTGCCAAGAACAAAAAAGGGGCTATAATACTTTTACACACTTGTTAAAGTTTAATTCCCAGAAAGAAAAAAAAAGGGTAAAAAGAACCAAACCGTTCAACTTCTCTTTTAAAGTATTAAAGAACTTTTTGTTTTGTTGTCTTGATATTTCATGTGTCAGCAGATGGTGAGCCCCGAGGGAGCGCAGTGTGCACCTCTGAGCGACCTGTAGCATTTCCTAACAGCTTCATTTAGTTCCAGGCATGGTGTCTGGCTGGGTGCCTTAACCTGGCTGGGCCCTTTAGGGCTGCCAAGCACCACAGCACCAGCCTTATTATTCCCCTCTTGCTCTGAGTGTGTAATTTGATCAAGTTATTCATAACATTTCAGCTGACGCCTCTCCCTAGAGTTGGCGTGACATTGCTATTTGCAGAGGATAAATGCATTATAGGATGGCCCACTGCTAGGAAATTGAGCATTAATATTTGCTCTTGATGTGATGTATATAAACAGACAGATTTGCAGGCTCTTGGCTCTTCTATTGACAACCCACAGGGGAAAGGTGGCTGAATATTCGAGGCCGATTTGAGAGACGGGAGATAGGATAATAATAATAACAATTCATGTTTGTGTTTTTATCTGCTGGGAAAGAAGCCTGCTGCTTCCCGTCTCGGCAGTTTGCTTCTAGGTGAGGTGGTTGGCAGCTATCAGCGGGGTCCCAGTGGCACATCAGTCATCACATTGGGCTAATTTCACTCAGAGAGCATGCAGATGCAGCCGGAGAGGGGAAAATGCAGATGAAAGCCCTGGTAGAAGGACAGACCACTGGGACCGTCCCCTGAATTCAGTCAGGCCTGGTTAAATCGATGCAGTCATTTCCCTCAGAACACCAAAAACCTGCGAGGCGCTGAAAGCATTTTTCTTTTTTTTTCTGAGGGGAGAATCCCTCTTTCAAGGCTTGCAATCTCTCTGTGAATCCATTCAAATACAACAATAAAAGCCAAAATACGTTCCCCCATACATAACAGCCCTCCCATGGGCCTATGAGGAATAGAAATCTCTCAATCCTTGGGGGCCACACACCAGTGTTGCTCGCTTTTTCCCATTTAACACCACCTCCTGCAATGGAAAGTCACAGCGTTGGGTTGGTCTTGCAGTGCAAATAGTGCCATTCAACACTTGCTGGAGGGATGCAGTTTAAAGTGTGTTGGACTGCACAATAGCTTCAAGGCTAAAACCAACCAGAACTGACCTTTCATCTCTGAACTTGAAATGTGACCCAGAGAGTGGCCAAGAAATATTATTAACATAAGCTAGAAAGAGCTGAGAGTTGACTTTGAGCTGCACTTGCATTCAAGCTGCACTGATCAGTTGATTAACTGAATATTGATTGACAGAAAATTAATCTCCTACTACCTAGGCATTTATCAAGCAAAAGATCCAAACGTTTCTTAGTTCTGCTTATCACATGTGAAGATCTTATTTCTCTTCGTCATATATGACAGTGAACTGGATATATTTGGGTTTTGAAATAAGACAAGAAATCTGAATCCATCCCCTTGAGCTGACCTTTGAACATCTCTGGCGAGTCTGAATATTGCAGACAGTCTGACTGACTTCTCAGAGAAGTGAAAGCCGCAGATCTTGAGGGTTCACGCCAGTTTTTTTTTTTTTTTTTTTTTTTTTTTAATCATCTGAAAGAAGTGGCCGGTGGAAGCTTCATATCCTGTGCACATTTTCACCTGCTGTGCTGACATTCATACTTTCTTCACTGGCCTTGACTTCACCCTGTGTTTGTTTCTTTAAAAGTACCTGAAGATGTATTATATGTACTCTAATGCATGCCATGTAAAATATGACTTCTACACTCCCACCACATTGCTCAAAACCTTTGGGATTATACCAAAATTATTGGGGAGGTGAGGGGGTCAGAAATCAAGGAGGGTGGTATACTTTTTCTTTTGGCTTAAGGTAGGGTATTCTGGCCTATTTTGGGGGGCAAACTGATTAGGATCTTGTGTTTTTAAAGCACTGGTGGCAGACCTTTAGAGTTTTATGAAGATTTTAAGATTTAAATTAGACAATTATGCTGTATCAATTTATCACGGTTATGTTGTGGGGAAGGTGTTTGTCGTGTCAAGAGGGGGAATATATTTAGATCTTGGAAATGGAAACAAAGATGAGCACACCAGAAATCTCTACAGCAATGAGTTACAGGGGACTACCTCTGCAGGATCCATGTTTACAACAGAGGGTCACCATTCACTTCTAAACTAGTATTTTTAAGATATCAAGTATTTTTAGAAATCAAGACAGGCACTGAAGGCTCATCACATCCTCCACTGTCCAAAAAATCAAATGATGATGCTGTGAGTGAGTAGCCGTTAGAAATAATCTTCCTACAAATCAATGACTGTGAAAATACGGAGAGAACAAATGATGTGATATTGGAAACGTTTTTCTTGGTATAAAAATGTGTTTTTCCTGGTGTGGCTCTTTCTCGGGGCTTTTGTTCGATGACATCTCTTTGACTCTCTTGTTCCTGTCACTCTCTACTGCCGGTCTAATAAAAGCAAGAATGTCAGAAAAATAATCTGAAGAAGAGTGGTATGTTTTGGGGCGTCTTTACTTGATTGATAGGTGTTACGGGCTTGCAACGTGGTTGCCACAGCTCCATCCATCATCCATCTGTCCTCTGCTGCTTATCCAGGTCCAAATGGTCATCCCACAAGAGCTCGCACAATAGGTAGGATGTACCATCAAAGCGTTTTAGGGTCTCCTCCCAGTTGGACTCGCCTTGAACACCCCCACAGGGAGGAATCCTAATTAGATGTCCGAACCACGTCATCCTCCCTTCAAAAAGAAGTAGTGGATTTACCTTCTTTCAGATATCAGAGCTCTTCGCCCCATGAGCCCAGCCACCTGGTGAGGGAAACTTATTTCAGCCGCTCGTGGCTGCGATCATCTTCTTTCGTTCATTACAGCGAGGTCATGACCGAAGGAGAGGGTTCGAACGTTATTCGACTGGTAAATCAAGAGCTTCAGCTTCATACAAAAATGTCTCTTTGCCACAACAGACTGGGTTTGCTGCATCTGTTGACTTCACGATTCTTCTTACTGACACTCACGATGCTTGAACTCATTTAGGGCAGCTCCTACATGGCACACAAATCTGTTCCTTGAATATATCTCTCATTACATGCTTCCTCTGATGACTATGAAGGGCCACACGGCCATAGCGGACACTGTAATTAGGGTCCATCAGCATGAAGGGATATGTCAGAAGGAGGTGTTAAACTTAAGGGGAAGAAGAAATTAGGGGATCGGGGGGAAGAGTGGGAACAGATACTGAATTTTTGAGAGAGTAAGACAAAAAAAAAAGAAAATAGTTGGGGGGGGGGGGTCGAGGAAATAAAAAGGCAGGATAGGAAGATAGAAAGATAAATGCATGGGCAGACGGAAAGAGAAGGGGTGAAGAAAACATTATGGAAGAAATTATAGTGATGGAGAGATGGAGGCCAGAGCAGGAAGAGTCAAGCAGAGAGCATAATTTGCAAGACAGAAATGGACCACGGACCACTGTGGAGCTTAATTCCCCCGTTTTACGTCACATTGAGCTCTCAGAGGGCTCGCACGTGTACAGCGAGTGTCCAATTTTGTCTTAGTTGGGACTGAGAAAAACACAGGGAGCTGACACAAACAGAAAAGTCAAAGGAAGTGAATTACATGACATGTTACTTGTCAGATTGTGTACATGGAGACTGTAATCTGGAGAGGTCCAATGGTAGTTTGCACTTCCTGACTGTCCCCACAGGCTGGAAAATTACCTTCAATTACAATGAGCTGACCAGCAGGCCTTGAAGTAATTGGCACATGGCAATGCATTCACCAACTCTTTTTTATTAAATTGAATGCTAATGCAACATTACATTGGCTGCCAGTAAAGCAACCCTGCCTTTTCGCTATCTATGCTAATGGCTCTGTTGCTCATTGGTTTCACAAATCTGCCCATAAATACAATGCGAGATCTCAAGCTGCATGTCACTCTCATTACATCGCCCAGGTCCTTCAGAGTTGTGGAGGATGTAATGGGTTGAAGTGAAGTGTTGTTTAAGTGTTGTTACTTCCCATCAGATGCCCGCTGTATCTCTAACAATCCCCTTAATACGTCCCACTTGCCTTCTCACTGAGTTGTACTGTTGAGTTTCTGTAAACAAGCAGGAGTGAAGTGAAGGAGGTGAAAGCGTGCTGTCGGCGGTGTTACATGGCAGGGGAGACATTTTCTTGGCCTTTGAGGCGATGCTTGGGAATTCTTCATATCACAGAAGTCTCAAAAACAGAATTCATGCATGTGAGGAGTCGGGTCCCCGTCCTCCTGCGACATTTTGAGTCGGCTTGTTAAGTTGTAAAGGGCAACCTTGTCAAAGTGTTTGTAAGACTTTGAACCCCTCCAGAGGTATAACAGCACCACTACCACAAAATGTACAGGTAAAATAATTTCATAACTGTAATTTCATAAATGAAAGTGTTGCTGCAGTAATGGTGGTTTGTTTACATCCCTCTACAACTGCTATAAGTCTGTAAGATAACTTAAAAGACAACTATTCCATACTCTGAGTTCTTGACGAGACTAAGAAACATATTGCCCTCATTCATCTAAAGCTGATTCAAATGAGGCCAATCAAGTGCTAATAGCTTAGCTGAATAGTAGATACAGTATAAAGTAATATACTTTAAATATCGTCATTGAATCCATATTATTCCATACTTAATTCATGTTTTTTTAAAGCGATCATCTTCTCCTCCGTTTTCTCCTGATCACAGTGGCAGGAAATGATGTGTCACTTTCTCTCTCCCTCAGTTTTCCCCCCTTGGGCAACATTAAAGTTTCATCACACGTAATAAGCAGTGATTTCAAAGGGTAATGTCACATAAGTAAAATAAAAGCCAAAAGGTGAAGGGTTTAAGCTGAAACATCTTATGTTTCAGATATTTATAGGCGAATAGTGATCCCACCTGACCTCATTTTTTAGTCTACCCAGGGTGCAACAGAAACAACAGCAACAAAACCATTGATCAGCAGCCAGAAGTTAAAGACGTCCATGCCTCGTGCCAGACTGTAACAACTGATATAGTATCAGGAACCAAAACTTCAGTAGCTGCCTTTGCATCGTTGGGATCGAGGTATGACAGGCAATTTAAGGGCAAAGGCTCTGATTGATAGGGTTCCATCTCCGCTTTGGCACATTATCAATCTTATATCAAACCAAATCACCCTCTTCTCAGTCTCCATTGGACCATGTGTGTCTATCAGCAACTCTATCTGGACCACATGTTGACTGTTAAATTGATCTGCACAGGCATCACAGCATTTGTCTGGGTTTTTTTTCTCCTGTAACTATGCAAAAGCTGGCTATGTGAGCAGGAGGAGAGGAGCACCAGAAAGCATGCTGACCTTGGATAAACAACCTGGAGGATATCAACAAACATGTTTATTTACACACTGAAGGAGGAGTGTGACTCATTCGCAGTTTTTGAGGCAAGACGAACCCTGATCCAAGACTATGATTACTGTGTATCATGATCCTAAATAACTCGTTACAGTACATCACGAACTGGTGTGCTTTGAGCTAAATGCTAACACAGCTTAGCAGACCATGATAGCATGTTAGCATCTGTGAATTACCAGCAAACAGAAACTGTACCTGAGGAAGATGGGAATGTCCTTATTTTTGGTCGTAAACTAAAGTTCGACCTTGATGATGGTACTAAATAAAAAGTTAGGGGATAAACAGTTATTACAATTCATCCTCAGGGGAGCATGAATGTCTCTATGCAATTTCTTGGCAATTGATCCAACTGTTTAAGAAACATTTCACTCATTTCACTGGTTCACTACAGCCCTGAAGATTAATCCTCTGGGAACCATGACTTTCTGCACAAAAAATTGTATTAATCCATCAAGAGTATTGGCATATTTCACGGAATAAGTGAAAACTTCATCCTGCTGGTGGTGCTAGAGAAAAAGTAAGGGGACCATCAAAATCTATGGGGTTCATCCTCTGGGTACCAAGGATATCTGGAACAAATGTCATGGCAATCCATGAAATCCAAGTAAAAATCACCTAGGGAGGGCACTAGAGGAAAGGTAAGGGATTACAAAAACCTGTAGGTTTCATTCTCTGAGGACCACGAATGTCTGTACAAAATGCCACTGGTGGCTGAAGACATACGGTTGGAATACCACTGATTAAAATAACTAGTGAGTGGTTTAAATACTGTATATCAAATATATAGGTATACGAAGATTTTGAACTGCGCTGTGAAATTTAAAAATACTCTGACACTTGTCACAGAGGTGACACTGACTCTGTTGTGGTAATGTAAATTTGGAACTAAAATGAATTGGGTTGATCGTGGTGTTAATTGGCCCAAATCCATACCAATGAGCCACAGGGCCCCTAGCTATACTTTATACCTGTGAACCTGAGGTGTGAACACACATTCTGATTGGTTGAGAGAGAGATTCCAAGTCCCAGAGGGTGATTTTACAGGCACCTGTGCTGGCTGTAATGTGGTGTAAACAGTGTTATCTAAACCAGTCAGAACAGTTATAATACGTATAATATTGAAGTTAGGTTATCAAGTGAAGCAGGTTTCTGGTTACGGTTTTAATCTTGAGCTAGCAAATTATACTTTTTAAATAAACCTTTGCATTGGCTGCCTTCAGGTTTATACTCTCTATTGAGGCTAAAGTTTTTGCAGCTGTTGGGTCAAATTCTCACATCTGTAAACGCAGTTCTTTCAGTGAAAGGAAAAAAAATGTGCTCGTTGCGTGTATTTTCAGAATTATTCTTCAGTTATCAAGGTTTGTTTTGACATTTGAGGATCATGAAACACAGTATTTTTTTCTTTTTTGTTCTTTTTACATGGTTTTTACTCACATGGAGAGACAGTGGACTGGAGTGGTCTTATCCACAGTGATTTCCCCTGTGAGTTTGGATCCATAGGAAGTGATACGACCTGACAGCTGCATCCCGCTGTTTGATTTAATCATATCAGTGTTTTTCTGTTTTATTATCGATTCATGGAGCTGACCCATAAAGATTAATAAAAGAACTCTAATTCAAACATTTCATATTGATGCTGGGACAAAAAAAAAAAAAAAAAAACACCTCATCCCATGTCAGCACTTTAACGGATTATTACTGAGCTGAGCATTGACCTCACTGGAAACTGAAAGCTATTTCACTTTAAACATAGAAACGATATTTTATCTCAACTCAAAAGTGACGACTAAAATACAAAGAAAAATTATGCTGGTGTGTCCACATCCATTAACGTGTTTTCCTTCTATTCAGGAAAAAACTAGTTCTCATTTATTTTAGTGCATTCAACAATTAACTTAAACTGATTAATATACATTACAAACCACTGGATGTATTTTTTTTTCCAACGATAGCTTTCTCTGAATTACAAATGGTAACTTTCTGTTGAATTTTAGTGTATTAATATTAAAAAAATGAAACAAACAGAGCAAAAAATATGCAAACAAGTGTGTCCTGTAACAGATAACATAAATATTCTGCAGCCAAAAAATTGTTCCACTTTGTTAATATTAAAGGTGATTTTGGAATAATACCGAAACGGAACACTTTTGTTGTTAATTTAAAATTTTTTAAAAATCACCTTCGATTTTCGCCCTTGTGTTTCAGTCAAAAACGGATAAATTAGGCAGTTTGCACCTGACAGTGCAAAAGATCCAATTAAATTAATTGGCTGTTTGTTTCACACCTTTTCTCTCATTTTCACGAGACAGAAGGTGGCTGACTGTCACAGACTGTTACCTCTAAACGTGCTCAGCTTCATATTTGTCTAATTGGACACTCCTGGGGACCTTTGAATATACTGCAGATGTGTTATTCTTCTTTGTCTCGTGTAACTGTCTCTCACAACAGCTATTATTAAAAAAAAAAGGAAAAAAAAAGCCCTGACTCTTCATGTTTCCTGCTCTTCGATCTCTCTGCTGTTTTACTGGCTGATAACTAATTAAGGAAAAAATGGGGTTTCTGTGGCACATGCTGAGGGATTTGATTGTTGCCTGAGTTGCTGTTTTTCTTTTCGTTTCTTTTTTTTTTTTTGATGTTTCATGACAATGTCATCTGTCAAAACATATTACCAATAATCATAATAATAATGATAATGATAATTTCCCCTGACTTACTTTTCGGTGACTGCTGTCACAAGCTGGCATTGTTTTTCTCATTCATATGTTTTATTCGGCGTAGACTGGAATTCTCCTTTTGTTTTATGTTACGGAGTGTTTTCATTTAGAAGACAAAAGCGTATTTGTGTGCGGTGTTTATGCAGCTGAGAAATGTCACAACTTGGATGGAAACATCAGGATGGAAATCTGACAGCCTCTGAGTTGTTTTCAAGGCTCGCAGTGGAGTGACAACCTTCTTTGTGCTGAAATGTCATTGTAGATCAGGAGAACAATGTCGGGGAATATTAGAACTGAGACGTATAAATACATTATGTCATAACACAGTGCGGCGGCATATGAGACACCTGACAGAAGACTTTCCTTTTGTCTGAACAGAATCAAAAGTAGTGAAGTGGACAGGAAAATTATTGAACTGGGTTTTTAAAAGGACCATTAAGCACTTTGTGAGGCAAAAAAATAAAGATAGATACAATTTTTTGTGCTTTTTGAGCAAAGACTGTGCATCTAAGGTTCTTTCAGACGAAATTTAATTTTTGTCTCACCTTTTTTAAAAAATATAAAATTGTCTGCCTAAGTGTTTTTCCAGTCGGTGTTTATTAGCCACAAATTGCTCATGCACATAATGTCACACAGCAGCTTTCTGTGTGTGATAGATGAGACTCAAAACTGACACTGAAATGTTAACAGGAACTACAGTATTATTGTACACCTAAACTTCCCATTTTGTTGTCCCTGCACGAGTTTACCTCTTACGGAAGATTTAAAATGGCTAAATAATAACGACAAAAAGAAAAAAATTAAATTATTACTTATTTTATGTACTTCCCATTTATATATACATTTAGCAATGAAAAACATCTGCTAAAAGGGCACTGGCATTAGTTTTCATGAGGAGATGCAGAGCAGCTTTTTCTTGTTTGAGATGGAGACACGTTGTCCATGCCAACACGAAAAACAAACAACGGTCCAATCACAGCCTGGGCATCGTCTTCTCCATTAAATATCTCTGTGTAAAGATGACACTAATTGTGTTGACAGCTAAGCTAATTAGTGTTTATTTATTTATGTCACAGTAAACACGAACATAAAAAGACTAGACAGGCCTCCACTAACCAGTTACAGTTGCAGTCGATTAGTGTGTGAATTCTTGAGTTATAGCCAAAAATGTGTTTTGTGCAGTCGCGCTGACCTTTGACCTTTAACTACCAAAATCAACTCAGGTCATCCTTGATTGCAAGTAAACATTTCAAGGTATTAATGAGATATCGTATTCACAAGAATGGCTCAGGCAGACAGACACCTGATAACAAACTGCATACATTACATAGAACAATCTGTGTTGTATTTCACTTTCTTTTTTCCTTTGATTTGATTTTCATTTTAGGCGTTTTAAATCTTCCATACATACAGGGCTCAGGTCTATGCAATCAAGTGATGTATATAAGATTACATAACTAGCAGAATAAATACGAGGGCCTGAAACAGTTAGACAGAAAATAAGGCAAAGATCTGGGAGATGAAAAGAACAAAAGCAAACAAAATAATCCAGATACGGCACAGGAGGTAATCAATCGACAGCTGTTGAGACCACAACTATAATTACCTTTTAACTAAATTAAATGCTGAAATTACACTTATCAGTGGTGAGTACATGTGGGGGTACTTAAGCAGGTGGGGGTCCCTGAATAAACCTGCTTAAAAACATTGTGAAACTGTACGTTACCATGGTGAAATTCACATGACGAAAGAGCAATTATTTTGTGACCCTCTGGAGGAGCCCCACCCCTAGATTGGAAACCACTAGACTAAACTACCCAACTGTTTAAAGTAATTAAAGCTAGCTCAAATTTTGACAATTTAATGTAACATAATAATCTCACTGGGACATTTTCCTGCAGAGAAAATACTTCTGATACTTGAAGGACATTTTGCTGATTACTTCTGTACTTTTACTTTGAAGGCAGGAGAGGACAAGCACAGTCGTTCGGGTGGCAGCTGTCTCTGGGTGTTTTAAAGGTTGAGTAAAAACCTTTCAGAGAACAGCTTAGTGCTCCATTATGGTAAAATAAAGTCTCCCACATGTACCTCAGGGGAGCATTTCAGCTTAATCATGAAATACCGGCAAGGTGGAAAAGTCATGTATGCACCCATTTCAAAAAACCAGGACCACTTGTAACCACAAACCCGTCGCCAAGATTTCCCAGAGTGAGCAGCGGCGGGTGACCTCATGAGCAGAGAGGCCTGTTGTCCCCGTCCAGCAACACCTCATGAACCGGGTTCCACATCCTGCTGGTGTTGGCCGGCCCCGTCGGTCCGCCAGGCCCTCGCCGAAACCCACAGAGTCTGCTCGGTTTCCGTCAGCCCTCTCGGGCAGATTACATGACTAATGACGAGGAGCTGCTGCTGCTGTATCCCTCATACCCGAGTGTTCGAGTCGGGGAGCAGGAGTGGGTCGGAAATTACTTGAGACTCTTATTACTCACATAAAAGCAGGAACAAGAGTTGCAATTACCTACATGCACCTCAGGATATGTGGAAGTAGAAAAGACAGCGCCGGTGTTGTAATTCCTCTTGACTGCTTTCTTTGGGTGAAGAAATACATTCAAACGGGTTGATGACATGTGACGGTAGCGGAAGAAATAACAGCAGCTGCCGTTTTTCGTCAAAACGCAACTTTTCCCTCTTTCTCGTTTCAGTGCAACAATTCATATGGACTCTAGTGTTAGTGCATGAGTGGACAGAATGTGAATTTCCCATCCAGAGTTTACCTCGTCTGACGGGCAACCGGTGAACCAGAAACGACAGCATGGTTATTTCATATGCAATTCATCATCATGTCAAACACGGCGCACACGCACTTTTCTTTTACGGAAATGAATGTTTGCCCTGTTGTTGGTATTCTGCGAGTGTGCGAACACATGTCCGGAGTCCTCTTCTGGCTTTGACAGTCTAATGAAAATAAAACAGCGTTGTCAAGCAAACATGCCGTGGCCCTCGGCAGCCCTGAGAGAGTCCCCCGGCGTGGTCGTAAATCACTAGCAGGGAAGGAGAAGAAGTAGAAACGTGCTATTATCTCTCCGTTGTAGCCATGCACTCGGCCATGGATGTTACTTTATAATTCCACCCGGCACAGCCACGGTGAATTTATTCCATTATGTTGCCGTGAGCGTGCACATTCTCTGCTGTGTTTGTGTGCACATGCATGCTTTTAAGGTCTGGGTTTATCAGCGCTGCTGCTGCCTTGAGTTTCTTCTCTCAGACCGGAGATAAAGCTCGGGGGCCTCCGGGCTCAAAGCACCCCGTCTTACCGCAGCACGCGAGCTGGTTGTCATTCAGACACGACTGCTTGCAGGGAAAGATGAAGCGTGCAGGGTGAGATTAATAATAACAAAAAACGAAAGCTAACTGACAGGATATTGTGCATGTATGAGTGCTGTTCATGCATTTACACATTTGAGTGGCTACAAATTACTATTGTTGAGGGAGAAGCAGCAGATTAGAGAGGAGAGAAAAAGGAGAGGTTTTTGGTATTTTTAGGGATTTGCACCCCAGTGTTTCTCTAATTCTTCATTCACCGTTGCTCTCGAGACCGATGAATGTCATTCTGTTCTTAAAGCCCACACTCATATCAAGGATAATTTCACCTTTCAAAAGTCCTTGTACAGCTTTTGTTACTCAAACTGCTGCTTTTTCATTTATTATTTTTAGCTGATGTCCTTGCGGGACACTTTTGTCCATGCCTGTCCATAGAAAGGAAAAAAAAAAAACAAACAGTTTTTGAGCTTCAATAAAGCAGATGCATTAAAGGCCAGTACTGCAATTACAGAGATGGATAAAACTGTACTCAAGTAACTGTACTGTTACTCGGAAAACAGAAGTAGTCAAGCTGAAGTAAGACAAACATCTTCCTTCTTCCTCGACCGCTGTTTTCACAAGTTTGTAAACAGGCTGGTATGTAGCCAAGATGGAAACCACTGAGGCTGAGAAGTCTCCTGCATTTCACACTTCCACACCAACTTTTTGAACATTATGAGCGAATTATTCTGGTTTTGATACTGGCACCGCATGTTGCTATAAATACCAATGTGGAGAAAAAGCAAGTATCAGAAGTACAGAAGAACACGAATCGAGGCAGGCTGATGAACTCGCTTTAAGCTGTTTCTGTCTCTGTCAACTCCAGTGAAAAATTAGAAACATGCTGTAAAACAATAACCAACAAGGCTGAAAGAGGCACTTTAAAATTACACTGCTGTTGGACAAATTAAATCAAAATAAACAAGACTGGGCAACTCTCTTCTACAGAAAGTAGCTGAGTTTTGTCCAAAAAGTCACTAGCCCGTAAACGCTCCCCTGATTAGGGTTGCAAACTTTTTTTCTTGGGAATTAACGGGAATAAACTGGAAAATTACACAACTGCAAGTTAGCCTATAAGAGGGAACTTAAAAGGTTGGTTGAAACAACCAGATTTAATGCACATTCAGATGAATTTCTTCAGCTTTCAAGTCAAAAATGTTATTAAAACTTTGATTATTTTGTACATGTCTGCTTATGACAAAACAAAATGTTTCTATTTTGTTTGTATGTGATACAGTTTGTATAAATTACCCCAAATTTCCAGTTATATTTTCAAAATTCCCCAGCTTAACTTCCCAAACAAACATTATAGAAACATTCACAGCAGTTCAAATCCTTCCTCTAACTTTCAGCAGCTCCAGTTGAACAGCGTGAAGCTCGGTGCCTTGCTTAAGGGCAGCTCAACTATTCACTTCACCCATCCAGATTTTCCACTCATGATAAGAGATTCATATATGTGTGTGTCCAGCTCCCTGAGCTCTCGCTGGTAGGAATCCAGTGCCCTAGGGTCAGGTTATAATAAGGTGACACTCTCCACCTCTGTGCCTCTTCCTCTTCAGTAATTCCTTCTGATGTCACCCAGCGTTTCCCCCCTCGCTGCCACAATTCCTCCATCTCGCCTCGAGACCCGGGTGGCACGGAGCATCCACAGGAATGTCAACGATGGACCTATGTGTCGCCTTCAGCTGCAGGGTGGTGGTGGTGGTGGGGTGGAGGGGGGGCCTCCGTCCTCGACTCATGATGAGGAAGCGAGTGCTTTCTAACGACAACATGACTCACATCCAGCTCCTCTGTTCTTCGCTGCCAGAAAAATACAGAGCGCGGGTCTTATTTGAATAACTCCCCGCGCTTTTAAACTTTAAAGATCCGTGCAGAAAGCCAGATGTTTGCCAAAGGCTTTTCCTCTAACCTGAAAATCTCTGAATGCTGCATGTGAAACAGCTCGCCAGTGATTTCATAGTTTATTTTCTTATTTAAAGATTACCTTTAGGCGGTGAAACAAAAGATAGGAACAAGAAATGCAAATCAGTGAAGCAAAATTCTTTTTTCTTCTTTCAGTATGAGCACATTTCATGGTCATTTTTTAAAAACCTGCTTCCACTCTTGAGAATTTAATCCCAAACTCTGCTTTTCTTTTTGCACAGAAAGTAGCTTAATTACAGCTGCTCTACAGCAAAAGCAAAAGGTTTAATGTGCACTGCAGGGGGATGGGAAGGAGAGCAGCGGCGAACAAATTCATTTCTTAATATCCACCCTACATTTACTACAGTACAAGAGAAAAACTGAAATCCGATTTCGAGAGCTCGACAGGCACCTGTGCCAGGAAAAAGGACGGTGCAGCACAAGCTACAAGAGGAGGCAGAAATTGGCTCCATGCAGTGACAATTCTTGGCCACACCTGGTCCCACTTTTCACATCCCAACCTGAAAAAAAGGGGGGGAGAGGCAACCGCTACATGATGAACAGACAGCATGCAGGCAGCGCAGCTGCAAAGAGAGCTCATGTTCACATTGTGAAGAGTCAGCCCTGGGTCACATTCAGGATGTGTTTTCTAAATTGTCTCCTGTCTCCGAATGTGCATGCAGATGCTAGGTGTGGATCATTTGTCTGTTATGTACAGTATGTTGTACTTTTGGTGCGTTCATTTAGTCGCTGCTCTTCTTTCAAGACTTGCCGGTGCGCCAGAAAAAGCAGCATTTTCCCTCTCCCTGAATTCTTATAAAGAAAATTCTGGAGAGTGGAGATTTTTAAAACAGACCAGGCTGCTTCCCTCTAGAATGATTTGAAAGACACTATAATACTATAAAAATCTATTAAAATCACCTCTGCCACTTCTTCCTTGTTGGTGTGGGTGGTTAACTTGCTTGTTTAAGCCTTGTGTAAATAAGCAACCTACGACTTTCTCCAGCAATTTATGTGACTTACTGCCAAAAGGCTCCTCCTATCTTAAGGGATAACTCTAGGACCTGGGCTGTATTTTCCCATGTTTTTGGGTGTAAATGATTGAGTAAGACCAGTGTACCTCGCCACCATGAACAGAGCTTTTTATTAAAGAGTAAGATGCTTTTTTAAACCAGAAACATCACTATCTATTACTACCAGACTCCATTAACAAAAACAGTAATTTTACCGAGCAGAACATGGGAGCTCTTGGGATACCTCTGCCTTGATCTGTTAGTTTGTTTGTGTTTCTGTGTGACTTTTAATGGTGGAAGAAGTGATCAGATCCTTTACATAAGTAAAAGTGTGACACAGTAACACAAACAAACTAACAGATGGAGGCAGTGGTATTCCAGCAGCTTCTGTGTTCTGCTCGTTAAAATGAGTCAATGGAGTCTGGTATTGATAAAATGGTTGTGTCTGGTCAAACAAAAAGGATCTTACTCTGTAATAAACAGCTCTATCTCTGTAGGAATGCTATCCATAATGTTGTCAGACACTTATGATAACAATCTGCCTGTCAGTGGCAAAAACAAGCACTTTAGTGGACGAACTTTGACGTGGACAACTGCCCATCGGATCACATTGCAGCAGCTGTTTGCAGTTTCTTTATGTGATAAGGATAATTTGGTAAATGTGAGCTACAATACTGGAAGCTGACAACTCATACTGCAAACATACAGATGCTGTCAGCACTGTCAAGACACACAGGACGACATGACACTTCTTTTCCAGCTTCAAGGCATGAATTTTAACTCGATTAAGCCTTTTTTCTTTGTCCTACACTCACTTATTCCACATCTCTCTCTCATGTAGAAGCAGCCACAGAAATTTTGGAGGGGTTATCTCGGTCCAACAGATGACTTTCATTAGCAACCCAAATCTCTGCCAGAATTCCCACACACTATGATCAGCACCAGATTTTTCAAACAAACACAGATTTCTGTCCCTGTCAGATACAACATGTCAGCGCCATCGTGGGTAGGAGAGAACGCACAGACAGCACCCTGACAACGGGAAATAACCCAGCAACTCAGAGCCTCTTCTTACTCAGCAACACAAAATCAAAGATGATCAATAATTTCATGTCCTCACTGACCCTAATGAATCCTTCTCCAGATCACAGAATGGAGAGATTTACTTCTTCTATTTAAACTCTTTCTCTTAGGTCTGTTAATTACACACACAGTGTTGTCTTCTGAGGAAAAACAACTGTGATAAGACACTGGACTGCAATTCACATTAGCATTCGAGCTAATGTCTCCTGCTTATCTACAGACATGGACACGTGTCTCATCTTGTCCCTTGGGCTGCCGAACAAGCTAGAAAAGAAACATTTAGTGGGCAAATGTGCACTCGCCAGACAGCTAATTAGCTCGTCAGCCAGCTACAGTAGCACTTAAAGAACTTATAAACTTACTTACTCTGTGATAATACTGGCTAATACATGTTTATTGTATTATATATTATAAAACAGATAGTTCTGGTCCCCCTAAAATATGAAGTTATATCAGTTTTACCACACCATTCATTCATTTGTCCAATGAATGCACAGAAAAACGTAAGTGACAGAACTACGTTGCTTGGCAGAAGAATGTAAGGTTATTTAGTGACCTTTCAAGAACAAATCCTTCACAGTATAAAATAAAGAAATTAAAGACAAGCAAGCCTGCACAGGTGAGTCTCCATCATACAGTCTTGTATTGATTTATTTTGAATTGCCACAAGGGGGAGCTACATCTTTCCAGTCGTTCCAGAACGGCTGAAGGCTCGGCGCGCCCATCGTATCCCCTGCTAAAGAAAGTTCAATCGGGTCCAACACCTCCAATTTGAGCTCCCATGTCCATGACAACCATTCAGCTCTGTTCGCCGAACTCCAGGTAAATTAAGTCACGTCACTGTCAGTTACTTAATGTAGCAGTGTAGGGCTGTATCCTCTAGTTTTTGATCCAAATGTACCCTTACTGTCTTCCCATTAGAGGTTCAAAGGCTTAAGGCGTATTTCTGAGACATCTCCTGGAATATCTGTCTCCATTTAGTGATAAAATTCTACAACAACAGGTCTGAACGACACTTTGACGAGATGTTTGATTGAAAATATTAAAGTTGAATCAAATCTTTCATTAGTTTTGTAACCTTGCTCTGCTGTGCTCCATCTTTTTCCACCTCCTGATACTCCCCGGGGGTCCTGATGGAGATACAGAAGCACAGACCTGGTAGCTCACCTCATCTACAGTCTGTCTTTGAGGGCAGTCGGGCCTCTGAAGAGAAATACAGCAGTAGAAAATCAATTTCCCATTGACACCCCCCCCCCCCCCTCGTTCTCCCACCTGTCCACACAGTGTGGAGGGTAAGAATAGGTGTGTGCACCGAGACGTCGTGTTGTTCTCTCTGGGCTGTCTGGGTGCTGAGGTTCAAAGTGAGAGACACTCAAAAGTTTATTGATCTCAGCTGTGTGGAAAAAATATTCATGTCATTCGTATTAGGGATTTAGCAAACACTTCAAATGACTGCAACAAAGTCTGATGATATTTCTTCTCTGGAAATTGTTTGAAGATGTGGGGGGAGTCTTATATTTGAGTGAGCCTGTCACTTTAAGAGTCTTGAGTTATTGGCTGTTTGTTTTTTCGTTGCTAGGTCAGGGAGTTTCTGCTTGAGCGTGAAAATTAATCCTTGGAAACATTCGTTTTCAAGCTTTCAAGCTCTCGCCACCCAGTGAGCTTCAAACCACATCTCACAGCATTTCCCAGTTTACAGTCACATACAATATTTTTTTAGATGCTAATTGCTACTAAAAGTAAAAGCAGTTTGTGGAAGACTTTCAATATGATAAAAAAATATGCAATTTCACATCATTTTGGATCATTGTTATTACAAATAATTGGAAAAGCTAGAGCAGAAAATAAATAAACACCCAAAAATAGAATTAATTCAATTAGTTTGAATTAATTCAAACAAATTGCGACAACTGAGGGTCTGAATTTCATTTCAAATTTCGGGTTTAGAATTTCGCCAAATTGTCAAAATTTTGCAGTGTGCAAAGAATATCAAGGAGGAAACTGGTATCTGGTGCTAAAATAAGTTCAGGAGGCTAAAAGGTTGTTGACATCTGTGTCCCACGAGCCGAGTAAAACAACACCGTGAAGCATTTTATCTGTAAATGAATTCATGAAGTGTCTGTCGTTACAGTAACATCAGAGCAGTCGTGTTTAGCATGAGTGGACAAAAAAGGAAATGGAGCTTTAATCTCGACATTGTCGGCGCTACGCTATGATCTAGGGAGTGTAACGACTCACTGATTCGAATCAATTCACCAGGCTTAACCTCTGAGATGAAACTGTATTGATTCCAGCTGTCTGAATCAGGCTAAGGCTGTGAGGTGGAGTATCGATGCAGACGTTTGTGAATCAGAAATGCTTTATATAGCAGGTTTTTACGCCATGTGTCCCTTCACCACTTGATAAAACAAAAACTAAGTTCTCTCAGGTTCGTTAAGAATATGGACTGAGATGGGAGAGAACAGCCAATCAAGCAGGAGGTGAAAAACAAGTGATGGATCAGCACTTCATCGTCTCAGGGCGGACAAAATATAACACCACATGTAGGCCGACAGCACGCTCGTAAATGATCTCCCCCTGAATTTACGGCAACACGCAATTACAGAGGTTTGGGGCTATTAGCGCAAAATGTCAATCTAATTACAGCTGCCCATTATCTACCAGGTAATCCAGGAGTGAGCCTGTGCCCAACGTGACACACATACAACAAAATAAGGTTTCAAGAGGCATCTTTGCCGCGTACGGCGCTTGTTTCATCTGCAGAGGCTGTTTGGAAAAAGAAAAATTATAAACCCTGAGGTGGTTCTTGAGGATATGAAATTACAAAAGATACTTTTCCTCCCATTTATTTTTTTCTCTCCTGAAAGCCCCATAGACAGGAAAATTAATTACGAGTAAAAAGGTTGTGCCTGCTCGTAGCTCTTTGATTTTATTGTCCTGCAGAGCCCCATTACAGATAGATGGATAGATTCTTGGATTTGCAGATGGAAAAGAAGGTTTCCACATTTAGAAAAGAGACTAAAAAGATGGAAAAAGGGACCCAACACGCACTCACACATCTGCTCCATTTTTCAGTTTCAGCTTACATTAAAAATGTGAATTCATGAGATGATGTTGATGTATAGATTTATGTTTCTTTTTAAGTTTCTTGCCTCCGTGTTCGACGTTTTCCCATTTGCTAAAACAATGACTCGCCATTTTAATTTCATCTACTCAGTTTACTGGATTGTGTGACATGAAAGCGTGCTGTACCAGTCCACCAGGACTCTTCCTGATCCTCCTGACTACTCTGCCACAGCACTGCTAGCCAAGTACACACTTTAAAACAGTGCAGCTAAGAACTTTCCCTCTATATTGTTTCCACTGTTGCTTGGAAAGGTCAGCGTGCCACACTCGATCATTTTCATGCTCTAGGTGGATTAAGGTCTTAATGTACAGGAAGATGTTTACTGCGATCCATAGGAGACCGGATACTGCTGCTGGGAGATGTATCTCGCCTCCTAACACTGAATCGACACACATCTCAACCTGAAATCATCAATTTGATGCACTTAAGATACATCTGATCTAAACTGATGATCGATACCAGTGAATTCAGTTCTGTGTCAACGCAAAAACAATTCACAAATCAGTCGACATAAACCAGTCCTTTCACACAGGATACTAATTATTAGCTACGCTCATATATTTGTGTGGTACTTTTACCCTTTCTTCCACCACTGAAAGCCACACAATAACACAAACAAACTAATCGATCGAGGCAACAGTATTCCAGCAGATCCTATTTTCCTGCTCTGTAAAATTACTGTTTTTGTCAATGGAGTTTGGCAGTGATATATAGCGACGCATCTGGTTAAACAAAAAGGATCTTACTCTGTGGGAATGTTTATGTTATTGTGTGGTACTTTAAGTGGTGAGATAAATATTCAGATCCTTTATGTGAGGAAAAGAACCACACAACAACACAAACTAACAGAGGCAGCAGTCAATTAGCAACTCCCTGTTAAGTTACTGTTTTTGTTATTGAATACCACGTTACACCTAATGAACACATGATGTGAAATCTATTTCTATTTTATGAAAAAGCATCTAATTCAAACAGAGTTCTGTATATGAGTGAGTGATGGTCGTTCATATAGAGAAATACATTTCCTTCACAGTTAGAAGCTTACTATGCAATTATAATTTTATAAGGAGCCCTCCACTGCAGCTATAGCTGCTATTTATTTTGATTTTACAGACAATACATAGGTTAAACTTGTAAATTATGATGCATTATTATCAACTAAAGGCCTGCATACCCACACAGGTTCTTCTAGTTATGTGAAGTCGTGTTTGGGAGAAGTCTTTCGATACTTAAAGTACATTTTGCTGGTACTTGTACTCAAATTTTGCATTTTTACAGTGTGGTACTGCTGCTTTTCCACCACTATTAAAAGCCCACCAGGAACAAGAGGGATTGTGTTTTTTTGGAGTTGCTGGAAGGTTTCTAAGGAGAAACATCTGTGTCGGAAAAGTGAAGTTTCATTGACGGTATTTGAAAATGAAGGGCATCTGAAAGAAACGCTGGATGTAAACTGTTTTTGTTAAAGAGAAACAGAGTACTGATGGAAATTAGTGATACATTATCTTGAATTTATCAAGAGGAAGAAGTCTTGATTCAAGTTTAACAGCATCATTAGGAGCAAATCAGGAAACAGGGAGGGGAAGGATTTCTAAAATATGACTGAACATATACACTCATAAAAACATAGGAAATTAGTAGTAATTAGTGGAAAAGTCTGTCTCTGCTGTTTTGCCAAATCATTCAGTTTTCATTCCTGACAATCCATTTTCATAACTACAGTATGTTTCTGTCTGAGCCACATGCTGTTTTTGTTTTCATGCTTGTGTATTTGCACGGAAAATCCCTTCTGTTAATGAATCCAAATGCACCGCTGACTACCTCTGTAGCCTTGGACTGGATGACCACATCCTCACTGCAGATTGTAAAAACTTACATCTGGATTTTATGAGCTATTCAACTGTAATCAAAGCAACCAGTACAGATTTTTTTTTATTATTATTAAGCAAAATAATGCACTTAATTTAAAAGTTACTCTCAGTCCAGAGTGAAAGTAAATTGGCTGATTTGATTTTATAAGTCGTTACATTCATGTTATGACAATGATTGACATGAAAATTATTCTGAATTGTTCTGAAGGAGTGAGAGGGTGAGGAGGAGGCTGGGGGACTGGAAATAAAGAGGTGAAAAGAGGAGGAGGAGGTGGGAACCTCTGGTGTCAGCGGGATGAAGTCTTTTATTCATACGGTGTCGTGCTGCTCGCCTGAGTGTGGAATAATGGGTTGTTCCCACAGTACGAGGATTCAGAGCTGAGCTGGACACAATGAATGAGATGGAGAAGGTGTGATGCAGGTGTAGGGACATGTAAGTCATGAAGTCCTATATAGAGCCCATTATAGTAAGTTTTATGTTAAAAACATAATATTTAATTATGTTTTTCTAATATTTATTCAGGCTGAAAACAGGTGAATCAACGACAGTCTGCACAGTGACTGCAGATCTAAATTCTATTTAACAATATTAAATTTATTTAAAAAACATTTTGAATAAGAGCCTGCATATAAACAATGTTTAAATCAATGCTCTTTTACAACAGCTTTACATCTATATGTCATGTTTGTATAATTAGAAAACCTTAATTAAAATTAGATTTGTTTATATATTTATTAGATTTGTTGACAGACTAACCCACTATTTTTTTTTTTAGCTCTGTTGCACTTAATAATAATCAATAACGAGACAAAGACAATAAAGTACAACAGCTCAGCAAGGTTGCACTTAAAAGCACAGAGCTAATATGAGTTAGCATGCTAACACCCTCACTATGGCAGTGCTAACATGCTGATATTTAGCAGGTATAATGTTTATAGTTTCCACAATCATGCTATCATTTGCTAATGAGCTAATTCAGGTGACATTATGTAAATATTTCACATTTTAATGTTACACTGACTTGTTTTAGGGAGAATGGAGCCTCTGTCATTTAAACACAATGCACAGCTGAGAGAGCTGTTAGTTTTTTCATGAAATTAGGAAAATGACTCAAACTAATGCAGCCGGTTTACGATAAACTAGAGGTTGATATAATACAGTAAAATTCAGTATCATACAGTGAAATTGTTGCCTGGGGCAACTGAGCAGAAACTTAATCTTTCTTCCTGAAGGACTGAACACATCTGAGCTGAGAGACGAGCAGAGAGGACTGTTCACACTGAGAGTGACCAGGCAATTTCTCTCCATCCATGGTTACGCATCAATAGTGTACTTCACAGCCATAATGCACTGCAGGTCCGGAGACACACACCTCTCCGGACGGTGATGCTGCACTTCTTCACCGAGTCACGCACTGGACAGCCAAGGCTACACACACACACACAAACACACACACTTACACACAGGAATCACGTGGCCTCTCACATTTCAAAACTTGCCATCAGACACCCCTGTCACCCTCCATGCTGTGTGTCCCGCTGAGGCCTCTGTCAGCCGTGACTGACAGGATGACAGGGGGACGCTGTTACGAGTCATGCCTGGGCTGGTGGCCTCACAGCTGGGTACCTCCAGCACCACACCTGGGTACCCCGGCTGCCAGCCAAAAACCAGACGCCACCGAGAAAGAGGAAGAGAGGGGGAGAGGAAAAGAGGGACGAGCATCAGTCAAAAGAAGATTATTCAAGATGGAGGGAGGACGCTGAATATGGATGCGTGACAGACAGTCGAGACTTAAGTAGCTCGTAAGGTGAAACCTGCGTAATAAAGGGGGCGATTTGCAGGCGATACGCGTGCAGCAACAAACCAAAGACGGGAAAAGGACACACGTGAAAAGTTTGTTTGAGGAGGGAATTTGGTCAGAAGCCACAAAGCTTTATGGCGCCGATTGTAGGATTAAAGGAATATTCTGTAAAGCTAGTCAGTAAGCCTCAGTGATTGGTGCACGCAGACGGCTCTAGTGCAGCTTTCAGCGGTCGTAAAGTGACCTGTAATGGGTGTTTACATTATGTTTAGACTTTGTTTTCACACAAATGCACCACAATCTGGAAAAAACTCTCTCTGTCAGACATTTATGATTGCAGGAACATATGTATGTAGTCCTAAAACAACAACAAATGATAAACAAACAATAATCAACATACTGCACTCAGATCAATGTATCACTGCTGTAACAACAACAAACAAACTAGTAAACATCACACTGGAATCAGTCATTCCCCTCAATAAACTGAGTTACATCCAACTCAAGTTCACACCAAATTCAACTGCACACTTCACACACACAAGCCAGCATATATTAAAATGAAATAAAATAAAGTCTCTGTTGCCGGCCTGATGCGATGCTCTGCTGCTACGTTATGAACCATCCAGCCCTCCTCAGGTCGTCTGGTGACAGGTCTGCTCTCTGTCCCCAGAGTCAAAACTAAACATGGAGGAAGCAGCGTTCAGTTTTTATGCTCCACGTCTCTGGAACAAACTCCCAGAGAGCTGCAGACCTGCTGAGACTCTCAGTTCTTTTAAATCAAGGCTGAAGACCTTTCTGTTTCCCACTGCCTTTTATTAATAATAATAAATAATCACTAATTTCTTATGATGCACTGCAATGTTTTTGCTTGTATTTATTTTTTATTTTCCATTTTACTCCTCCATTTCTTATTTTTAATTTTCCTTTTTTTTGTTTTTACTTTTTAATTTTATTTTTAACTCTTGTATTCATTATTTTACTTTTAACTCTTATATTTCTTATTTTTATTTTTCATTTTACTCTTGTATTTCTTTTTTTATTTTTTAATAATGTTTTCATTTTTTTCTAATCAGTTTAACTTTTTAAAATTTCTATCTAAATGCTGTTTGACATTGTTTTTTATTGCCTTTACAGTGCTGGCTTTTATATTCTATGTACAGCACTCTGACTTGCTTTATTGTTTAAATGTGCTAAGCTAATAAACTTGCCGAAACTATTTGACCGTTTCATTCAAAGAGCAAGAAATAAAAGAGCGGTACCTTGATAATGAGTCCCGAGTCCAGTCCGCAGTCTCAGTCCCTCGGTTCCCGGTGAAGAACCAGGTGGTAATCAGGTGTCCACAGGTGCTGTGGTCTCTGCAGGTTTTACCGGTCTCTCGGTCTCCGGTGAAGGACAGGTCCCGCGTAGTCCCGAAACGGTGAACTGAAGCCGAGCACATAAGCTAAGTTAGCTACACAGAGGCTAAAAGTCCATTCACTCTGCTAACGAATGCTAAAAATACACTCAGTAGGCTAACGAGCTAGCATAAACGTGCGAATCTAACATACGCGCGATAAACGTCGAGCAGAAATATCTCCAGCTGCTCCACAAAAACCGTAAACCGAGTATCAGCTGTTACACACTTGTTAACACAGAATTTCACAAACTTCACTTTTTTTGTCAAGTCATATAAACTTCACGCACTCTCACTTCCTGTTTCTGTCTCCTCGCGCGTCCACCTCAGCCAATCAATGACCAGTGATGCTCTTATTCTGAAATACTACTTCCTTTTACAACCACGAACTCTTCACAATAAAACAGAAAATATAATAACTTCACATTTTTATCTTTTATTTTATATATATATATATATATATATATATATATATATATATATATATATGTACCAGCTTTAAAACCATATTTTTTTAAAGTTTATTTCTAAAAACACTTTTATTTTTAACATAAACTTTATTACTTTATTATTAGTATGTATGGTATTTTTAGCCTGGTTACAATTATAAAAGAGATGTGCGGTGCCTTTTACTAGAATATGATGCTCATAAAACAGTGGAAATTAGTAATAATTGGTAGTAGCGTCCTTATTTCTTGTGTCTCCATTCACATGTTCCCTGAAAATCCATTTTGATAACTACAGTATGTTGTTGTCTGAGCTCCGAATCCGACTGACTACTTCTGTAGCTTTGGGTTGGATGACCACATCTTTATTGCAGGTTGTAAAAACTTGCATCTGGGTTTTATGAGCTATTCAGATGTAATCAGAGCCACCAGTGAAATAATTTTTTATCGTTAAGTGAAGTAATGCACCTCATTTCAAGTTACTCTCAGTCTAGAGCAAAAGTAAATTGTCTGATTAAATTGTATAAGTGAAGCTGCATGGGAGTGTGAGTGGGGATTTCTGTTGTGTACAATTCATCCTGAGTGGGAGGAGGGACAAAAATATGACCATCTGAATCAAATAAATTAGTAAGACATCTCACATAACAACAACGTCAAATGGTGCTGGAGGGAAATCACCAACGCCTGCACTGACTGGGTGGACCGATCGACTGACCGGTCTGGCTGACTGGCTAATAAAAAACAAATCTCAAAGCTCAAATAAACAGATCAAACCTACACCCTCACAAAAAGCTGCCGCCTCCTCTCTTACTATCGACCGGCGGCTGGTGTCTGACCCTCTCAGCCTCACCTGGCTGGAACCTACCACCTGTTCAGGTCATCGCAGGGATGAGCCACACCCATTCGCAAAACACTCAGATAATACACAATAACAAAAGAAAATTATTAATTTAAGATTCCTCAGTTGCTGCTGACATCATACAGCACCTGTTTTCACTTTCCATGATCGAGCAGATAATGTGCGCCAACATTACAAACAGCACAACAACATAAAAACGTCCCAGACATCATTCCCAGAGGGCCTGACCCCATTTAATCATCATCATTGATCAGAACCGTGTGGAACACAAATATAACTACACAACTCAAACTGCAAACACTTTCATTCTTATTCAAACCTGATCTACTGACCCAACAGCAACAAATACACTCACTTTATTAGGAACACCATACTAATACTGGGTAGGGTCAGCCTCAGCCCTTCATGGCGTGGACTCCACAAGATGTTGGACGCTTTTCGTTAAGATTCTGCTCCATGTTGACATAATCAGCTGCATATCCCCAGTTCTATCACACCCCAAAGATTTTTCTTACTGGATTCAGATCAGGTGACTGGAGAGCCATGTTCATGAAACCAGTTTGAGACGACCCTATGATGAATTATCATGTTGGAAGTAGCCATTAGGAGATGGTAAACTGTGGCCATAGAGGGATGAACATGGTCAGTCGGGCTGTGGTGTTCAGACCATGACTGAGGCTCAGTGGCAAGAAAACACTCCCCATTCTTCTACACCACGGCAGGTTGGGTCCATGGATTCATGCTGTTGACATCACCATCGGCAGAAATCCAGATTCACCAGACCAGGCTATGTGTGTTTGACGCTTTTATGCTCATCACAGTTGTAAAGAGTGGTTATTTGAGTAACTGTAGCTGTTCTGTTCATTCTCACTGAGAGCACATTTATCCCCAATCTTGATGTTTGATGTGAACGTTAACTGAAACTTCTCTGCATGATTTTATGCTTTGCACTGCTGCCACATGACTGTCTGATTGGATAACTGCACAAAAAGCAGGTGTACAGGTGTTCCTTTTTACATAAAGAAAAGCACCATAAACAAAATTATGCCAACAGAGACAATTACTTGGCATTTCCTCAATCTGCTTCACATAAAATCCTCACACTGGGTTGCCAGTGGAAAGCTTTGTGAAGTTCCTGTGGCCTCTGCATGTCTTCTTTTCAAACCGGGCCGTTGCTTTTTATTCTGTAATTGGTCAATTTTGGCTAATTTCCCTTTTTATGAGTTGTCAGATGCAGTGGAAAGACAAAATGAGTTTAATACCTGCGTGTATTGGTGAAACGTGGAGGCAAACTGGAGCGAATTTCCAGCTGAATGTCCAGTCTTTTCTGTATGTACACATAACTAATATATCGCCGTCAGCCAAGAATCCCACAGCTGTGAGCTCATTAATTTCCGATAAGCGGAGACATGTTGGCAAATGCGGAACACGGTCACCTTGTTTACTTGTTTACCGAGAAGAAAAGTTGGCTCCGGTTAAGTTTTGGGTGACTTCGCCCATCAGCGGCTAATCACGGAGCGGCTGAAAATGTGCAGCGAGAGACGAGCCCTGACCCTCTGACAGACACCCGGCCAAGCACCCGGGCCTCAGATGCTGCTAATCTAATCACCTCATCCACATGGCAGCTCACCCTCCCTCCCCCATCCTCCCCCCACTCTCTCAACTTGTTGTGCCCCAGCTGGGAGTGGGAGCCACCCAGACACAGCTCACTGGAGCAGGGATCAAACCAACACCTGCTGCCTGGCCAGGAGAACCACACACACACACACGTTCATCATGCTTTTAACCGTTTTGTCTCCCAGGTTTTGTTTTTAAGTGAATCCCCTGCCCTCCCTGATGAAATGACCTTCACTTGTTTATTTGTTCCCTTTATTTCTCCTTACCCTTCATCCTGTCTTTCTTTAACTCTGCTTCCTGTCTGTTTTCCTTCACTCGTCCTTATGCTCTTCCATTAAACTTTTATTGCTGAAATACAAGTAGAATTATTGCTCTTATTCCTTCGTTTCAGGAAGTCTTTACCACACTGTACTTCACTATTAAATATAGTCATAATCCCTGACTGTCTGAGGGGCATATGACCATTTAAACCCAGCCTTTTCCCAATGGGAATTTTGTTTTTTAAACATTTTGTGCTGCAAGCGTGATCTGAGTGTTCTTAATGTGTTTACTGGTGCATAATTCAATTAACAGCAATTATTTGTTCAGTCTCAACGCCTACTGCTCATCTGAGCTCCTTCATGAGGGGATTTCTTGACTCCTCTCAAGTTTAACAGGCCTTTTTCACAGCAGACATTTAGACTTGTCATAGTAAGAAAAGCACAGGTGTTACTAATAACATTAATGATGGCTCTGTTCCATTCAAGTGTCCCAGTGAGTCATGACAGCTAGTGAAACAGCTAAATGGAATTCAGCTGTTGTTAATCTTATTATTTACACCTGTGCTTTTCTTACCATGACGTGTTACTGTGCAAAATGATTTATTATAGTCTGTAAAAACATGAATCTGGGCGACAGTTTTGGTCAAAACTCAAGCGTCTGAGACAAAATCTCAACTCAAGGTTGAGTTACTAACCAGCACAGGAGTCTATAGATAACATACATACAGTTTCCAAAAAGCTGGAATCTCTTATTTATTCATTGCTCCCTCCTCCTCCTCCTGATTGAACAGCATGAGGGAGGTGGTGTGGGTGGAGGCCAAGCCCCCAGGAAAAGAGCTGGACCATGAGGTGACAGTTGCCAAACTGATTTACTACAAGTGCCGTCCTCATCACGAGAGCAACTGTGAAACACTTGACTCAATTTTTTTTTTTTTTTTGATCCAATCAGTCCAATAATGTTAAAAAGTCTAGAAGAGTCATATGATTTAATTATTTTCCCAAAAACACAGGAACACAGCGACGTCTTTTTGGTGTAGGCATCCACTGAGCAGCTTTCACAGTGAGTGAATGCAGCACCATCTCTGAATGTAGTATCCAGCTCTCCTTAATATATCCGTATGAGTGATCCTGTCAAATTCTATTTAGTTGAACAAGTCCTTCTGTACAAATACCCTGCCCACACTTTCTGGTTGAGTTAAATAATATGTCACATTATTAAGACTAAAGATGCTCTAACTGCCTGCTCTTATTCTAAGAATAAATCTCCCAGAGTTCCTTTCAAAATGACACATATTGACAAGACAGAAATGCAACAGAAGAGGAACGACTGCTGCGTCTGTTTATAGTTTTCTTTGCATAAGAAATGATTCACTGAGACTGAACAATACTGAACTCATGAATGAGTGTTGTCTTCCAGCACACGCACACATCATCTGCTATGAAACTCTGGGGGGTCGGTGCACAATTTACCAGGATAACAACAAAATAAAACTACTATATAAAAACGTAATTACTTCACAGAAATCAAATGCATTGAATGAAAAATGTTGGCCATAAATATAATGTCAGATCTGAAGTTTCATTTTCTTAGAAAAATGTCATCCATTCATAAAATTAAGATGACACACACGGACATGATGAGATGCGTTCTGCACTCGGTGGATTGATGCTCTGTATTTCAGTCAATGTGCAGCAGCTGCAGCACCTGAGCCCCCAAAATCCTATTTATTATTCTCCAAACTGAAGAGAGGGCCACTCTCACTAAAAGAAAAGACAAATGGGTCGAGTATTATTGTGCAAAATACCAGCATTTTAATTATTTTTTCCAAGGTACAGGACATTCTTAGGATAACGTTGGTTCATTGTGGCTCTAAATAACCTGCTCGCTGGCCAAAGATGCCCTCACCATGGCTGTGACTGAAGGATTTGAATTGGAGATTCAGCCAGAACTACACACCATGGTGGCACCACATCTGCTGCCCCCTCTAGCTCATTACAGGCCTGAGGATTTCCCGGCTACTGCGATAGTCACAGTCAGCGGTCCAGGGAAAAGGCTGGCTAGGTCTTAGTGAGTGCATGTGCAAAACCTGCCAGGTTTACAACATGAACAAACACCCACAAACACCACACGTCTCTGGATTCTACAGGTAGCAGTCCAGAGAAGTCATGTGACCAACAAGAAGAAAGGTACTCGCTTCTCTACCTCATCTATAGACACCACTGATCATCCTCAGCTAGAGGCAGATCTGGCATTTCAATTAGAAAACCTCCTGGAAATCACAGCACCCACTAAATGAGGGTGTCACTGTAACAGTAGAATATCCTGCTGGTCATATTCTAATAATAGAAGTGATAAAATGAACCTGTGTGTCCAGACACAGTAGGACCACTGTCCAGATCAGCAATTGAAGACACTACATTTTTCACCAAAGCGTGAAGAGACGTGAATCTTTAATATATATCAGCCTATAAATTTAAAGTGTGAACTTGTTACTTCTGGTCCTGTTAATGACGTAATGTTCAACATCCAAGTTGATGGTCTTTTTCTTTGTCGGTTATGAATTATGATAAAATTTGTGGGAAATTAACTGCTTCCCCCACTGGAGACAAAATAAAGGAATGAAGTCTGAGGTGTTGCTTCCATTAAATAAACTAAATTTGGCTTTTTTCTTAACCTCGTAAATTAACAAAATAACAAAAACAAATGTGGAACAAGCTTGCTATTTCTGTCTTCAGACTTTGTCTTTTCTGTGGTAAAAATCCAACTTTTCTTTAAGGCTTTAAAGCTCATATTTTGAAGGATACACAAACACAAGAGAAAGATTTGGTAAAACTTCAAAGAGATTAAAAGTGACTGAGTGTTGAGAAAAGAGTCCTCTATCTTCACGCAACAGAGAAAAATCAAACATAAAAACACAATCAAATCAAATTTTTAGTAATCTAAAACTAAATAGAAACAGAGGATTGTTGAACAGTCCATTTCATATTTCTTTTGTTCATTTTGTAAAGCAGCTTTGTAGACAGACCCGTCAAATCAATGTCAGCTCACTGTGATGGGATAATGCGATGTTAATTGAAGCAGAAATGAAAACACAGACATGCTCATGAAGTAAGAGTAAACAGGAAATACAAGAGTTTAAGATAATGGAAGTGTTAATACGAGAGAGTGGTGCTGATGTCTTTATTTAAATTCTCTTCTTTGTTTTTGCTGTGAGTGTTGAATGATTTTTTAATGATGATTACGTCTATATCAGAGTTTCAGGCTGCACTGAAATATTATTACACCATCTTAAATATACTGATTGTGACAGTGTGATGAAAACATGAAGAACTTATGCTGCAGTAAAAAGCTGTATTATCACTATCAGTTACAAAAGCTCTGCTAGTTATTAGCGAGAAGTTGCGTTTAAAGTCTCCTTAAATGGCACAAGCTTAATTCAAACAGAGGAGAAAATGAATATATCATGTGGCTCCACGCCACCTAGATAAATATTAGATGTCTTATCATGTATAATAAAGCAAACGACTTGCTTTGTGATGAGGTGAAACTGTTGCGCCTTGAATTTTGAGTCCGCTGGGACGCGTGGCTGGACGTGGAAACTGAATTTCTTCACAACACGTTTTTCTTTCTGCCACTGCCAACAACCCAAACACACCACGTCCGCTCAATAAGTTGAAATTCAATCGACTGTTGCCACTGTGTCATATGTCATGCCTGTGTTCTGGACAAGGACTCATATAGGTTGAATAGAGTTAATGGGAGAATGTGGCTTGTGAGGAGGCATTACTGCCAGTTAAATGCATTGCAAAAGAACAAGTCATTATTGAACAACAGAGCTAATGGAACCTTAAGGGCTCGCTATTGATCAGTGAGCTGCCACTCTTTTAGACTAATGTGATCAATAATTCAGCCATAGCCTGAAAAAAAAATCATAATAGTGCCCGTGGCGTGGCACTTACCACTCTGACTCCTTTTGAGAGAATTTTGAGAAGTACACCTTCCTACAAAACACTTCCCTTTGTGAGAGCTGCATGCTAGGTAGATGCTATTAATACTGTGCATTCATGGAGGCGAGGGAGAGCGGCTTTCTATGAAAGGCAGACTCCTCGTCTGAGGGAGAAAGCAGCAAGCTGCCTCTGCATGGCAAAATGGTTTTGATAATGGGATGGGGGGGGATGCAACTGAACTTTGGAGAGGGAGCTGAGAAGGTAAAAAGGGGGGATGTGAATAGAAATTGGAGGTAGAGGGGAGACGGGGCAGAGAGCTGTGGTGAGAATCAGTCAGACAAAAAAATAAAGCTGTTAAAAGCCTTTGGTGACAGAGGAGAGAGAAAGTACAGGGACGGGAGAAACTTGAACCTTCGAAGGTTCAAGTTTCTGTGATGGCCGGGTTTGATTGTTACGTACTGCAGCAGCATAAATGGCTATTTGACAATGAAATACCCAGAGTCTCTTAGTTTTCCTTTTTAACATTACAGCAAATTATCTCTGACTAAACAGAGACTTAGATACTTGATCATTAAACCTCCACAATGTTACATTTTGTTGTTGGCGACAGTTCTTTGTCTTTTCAGTTCATTGACATTAATAACTCGCTGTTGCTTTTTGAAAACAAATTCAAAATGACCTGCACCTCGCTCCCACAAAACACCACAACACGCCATTATTTTCATTACGTTAATTAACTTTACAGCCTGTCTAACATCATGGTGAGCTAACAGGTGAGTCTGCAGATTGGTTGTCGTTGAAAACCCTTCACGGTTGGTTGGATATATTTTTAGGATGTTGGTGGGTTTTAAGAACATGTGGCTCTTTTTCTACACCTCCACATTTACTGAAGTTTGGTGCAGGAGATGTATTACAACTTGTTCTTTTACCCCTGGCTATGAGGAGATTAGATTAGGATCATATCCTATCATGGACAAAAATAATAGTCACGTTCATCCTGCCCTGTTTTTTCCTCTTAACTGTGACATGACTGAGGGATAATGCAGAGTAAGTCATCATCAATCAGGCTGCCTGTCTATCTCTTGGTCTTGTTTGTGGAATAATAGCATTTCTGTTTATTTGAATATTTACTGATTACTACAGATTGATCTCAGCTCTGGTTCCTCAGCAGGATAAATACATTCGACATGAGCAGTGATGGAATAAAAACGGCTGTCTCTTTGTCCTTTTCACTGTCCATCTGGTTCATGAGAGTCAACTAGTGCCACTGCCAGCCACGCCACCCGGTGACACAGATTCTCCTCACCTAGTCATTATCTGGGCAGATATGCCCAGGGCGAGAATGACTCTTCTGTCCTCCTCCAGTTGCTCTTTTTTTTCTGCTATCTCCTCCTTCATCTCTTCTCTATTCTATCTTTTCTTTGTAGCACAGGCTGGTTATTATAATGTTTTCTAGACAGATGTAAACATACATTTGTAAGTTACAAAAATATTTGAGGATTATAATATTTGAAGATTTGAGACCATAAACATGAACTCAAACCTGACTAAAACTTATTTTTTTGGCTACTTGGGAGACTTGAGTCCTTAAAGACTTAGGCATGACTTGAGAAAGAAATCCAGGTCTTTTGTTGTGCCATTATAAAATCCCAGAACAATAATAACAGTAAACAATTTAATTTAACTTTTAGCCCTCAAATATGTAAAAATGATAATACAAGATAGCTTTGAAATTAATACTGAATTCACCACTGAACTCAATCCAGAAATTTAAATGACTTTAAATGTCATTTTAATTGAAATATGATAAGATTTGCTACATAAAGAAGCTATTCATAAGTTTTGCTAATGCTACATAGCTAATGTTGGCATTAGCAGCTGTTTATTTCTAGAAGAAACTTTGCGAGTTCAACATAAAACTTTGTTCCTTTACTTGCCAAGAGCTGTCTCTATCTGTGGAAAGCAACAGCAGTGTTTCTTTTCAGTTCTATCTACTGAAGTTAGCATGCTAACAAGCTAGCCCCTGGTCCCACCAGTCTCATCACTTTCTGATAGCATCCAGACTGCCTTGAAGAAGTAACGCTGCTCAGAAGGAGCATTCATAGCCTCTTGTATTGTTATATGGTGGCTGAAGCTCTTGGCAAGCAACCATCACCACCATCTACTCTTGGCAGGAAACCACATTCAGCAGCAGATAAAACTTACAAGTATCTCCTTTAACTTTGGCGTAACCTAAAGGACTTAATGACTTGAGACTTGCTGTAAGAGGCCTAATAGCTTCTTTTGTCATCTACAAAATGAACGATGCCTGATGATACATGTTGTTATTTCAGTTTCAGGGTGTTATATCGAACGTTAGATTAGATTTTAATATTTTTGTGCTAACAGGATTTTAATCAAACTTTTTTAGCTTCCTCTCCTTGTATCTAGTGTCAGTTAATCTCCCCTCCTCTCTTCCTCTCTCTCTCTCTTTCCCCTCTTGGCTTTCGCTAACAAAATTACACAGATAAAAGTCCTCAAGAGGGTGTTTGTTCACACACAGATGAACAGGCAGGCAAACTAGCAACATCTTCAATACCTCATGTTCCTTCTTCAGAACAAACAACAAACTAAAAAAAACAAAAAACCCCTCTCAGAGCAGGTTTGATCAAGGCTGCTTTTGACTTTATCAGCCCCATGGGTGCTGTTACTTTTCTCAGCTCCATATACCTCCTCTTCAAACTGCACGCTCCTGAAAGAATTAGCAACCTGCAATAACAGAGTGCCAGGCTAAAAGCTACGGTCTGCTACACAGCGTCGCTCCACACACCGCAGTTCAGCTGCTTATAAATCTTCTAATAAACATCTGGGCTTTCTATAAACGAGGAAGGAGAGCTGAGCATGTGCAGGGTGCACCCGACACCAGATACTCCCCGTGACACCGGGCCTTGAGGACAGCGAGAAACAAGTTTTGTGGTTTTCCATTGGCTGAGATGTCCTGGAGTTCACCAAGCTGAGGGTTTATGAGGGAAACATGCACCGTGTTTCCGCACACCTTTACCCCCCTCCAGGTCCTCAGCAAAAATGACGAAGTATGCATGCGCTAAACCTGAAAACGTATAAATTCAGTACTTTTTTTATCAATTATGCTGTGTAACACAATATTTGTGTGCTTCTGGGGATTCTCTGATGTGCGGCTGGCCTCACCCTGAACTGGCTTTTTCTGCAAAAAAAGCACCACCTTGAACGTCTCAGAGAAGTGAATGGTTTGAGTGTTTTCCCTCGTGTTAAGGGCAGGATTTAAAAAAAAAAAAAAGACACCTGACATATTAGCTGGTGACAGGATCCATGTCAGGGCGCTGGTTTACGCTTCCAAGGCCGCTGATCCCTACGCCTGGCTGAAACTGGGTTTATAGGACCCAGGGACCTGCAAAGTTCCAACATGACACGCTAATGGCTTTACGTGTTTAAACAGCGTGCACTGTACCATTTCATTGCACAAGCGCTATCTGCGAGATCTGACAAGTTGATTCCTCGGAGGAGAGATAAGAGGCAATTTGTTAGTCCGGCGGGATTAACTACGCCCCTCCCACCCCCCGCTCTGGATTTTGGAAGAAGACGGACAGAATCCAGCTGTCGGCCTGGGAGCCCCGGTGACGCGATCAGTCAGACCAGTCGGACGGGGATGCGTCACGAATAATGACTAATGATCCATTAATCAAGCATTGTGTGGCCGTCACACCCAGACGTTCACAGGTTTGATTCCAACAAGAGTTTCCGTGGACTAAAAGCTGAACCCCAAACCTCCTTTGGGGGACTGTTGCTCCTGGCTGCCTTATTCAGCCCCGGCCCGTCTGTTGAAATGTGATTATGTGCACTATGTGAGGCTCACGAGAGGAATTTACACAGGAACACATTAGTTATGCTGTATGTCATCTGACAACTAGAAATGCTATAAAATCCCCCAAAATAAATAGACAGAATTATTTCCAAGCAAAACCATATTTCTTTCTGGCTTGACACATCAGGAACGCTGACAGACATTTGTGTTGAATAGCGACATACAATAGTCGACTGTCTACAACAGTGCCATGAAAGCAAACTGTTGTCATTTATTATCCTTGGGACTTTAAGTAAATGTGATTCTGATTAGTCTAAATCGAGAACAGGACATCTTTATTTTCACTTCTCTCACACAGCAAAACGCTAAATTTCTCTCTCCTCATTTATTGATGTACCAGCTCAGTTTCTACATTGGCACTGCCGATACCCGTCCCCTCTCTGCCAATCTGCTCAACTATTTACCTTTCCTTCCTGTCCAAGGACGTTTGCGGTTTTCGTAACAGTGGGTAAAGTCTACTATTGCCCCTCTGCACCCCTGATTTATGTGGTACGAGGGGTTTGGTGGATAAATATTAAAACACAGCCGCGCCATTTTGCTGCCAGCAATAACAGGCTGACTGGTTTCCTGTGCAGGGTTAGATTGCCTTCCTCGCCGGGGCTTATGGGACAGCGAGGCCAGTGGAGTCACTATTCAGAGGAGGGGAGGGGAGTGGGAGCCTGAGAGAGAATAAAAGAGGCTTGGATGGGATGGAGGGCCAAACAGAATAATCATCCGAAGATCAGTTCTCATGTGAATGCGGCAGTATTTATTCTAAAGCAAAGACAAAATACCTCTGCAAACATGGCTCAGGCTGAACATCAACAAGGACGTGACCACGGGGTCAAGAACACAGTTGCAACAGTGGAGGATGGAGACTTGGCTGACAAAAATATGCAGGAGGGAGTTGGGCGTCCCATCGCTGCAAAACACCACAGTGTTGACTCAGTGCCCTTCAGCAAGATGCCGAGCCTGACCTGTTCCTGAGGCTTTACAGAATAACCAACCATATGAGTTGGTAATGTGTAATGTAATGTGTGTATTTAATAAAGTCTGAAAGGGATAAGCTGTCACATCTCTGGCAGCAGGACAGACCTTTTAATTACTGTTTTTAGTGAGCCTCGAGAGTTTTGTTTGACAGACATGCAAAGTTTGTTAGCTAACTTATTAGCTTGTTTTCTCTTCCCTGTAGAGGGAGGCTTTCAGATATTCAGGTTTCTAAAGGCAAAGAGCTGCTTTGGGTTTTTAAGCTTCACCAGATCAGCTTGTTGTCCTCCTCCAACACTTTTCTGATTTGGAATAGAGTGGTTCAGGAATAAGTCCTAAAACCTCGAAGTAAGTTAGCATTTTAGCACCCGCGGTTCCTTCATCCCAAAGTCAATGGGTTTTTGGTTAAGCACCTGAAATAAGGTCTGTGGTTTTAACACAAGCTCAAGACATTTTCTTGTTTTACTCCACAACATAAAATACATCAGGAAATACGCCACCTGGGATTTGTTTGAGCTTTTATGAGACCTTAAAAATGTGGTTGCTAACAAGTGTCTAAATGAAGCTAGAGAGGTTGTTAACGTCAAAAAACCACGCACGAGAACCAATCTACTCACTAGTCCACCTTTACAGCCTTGTTGTATTTATACTCACGCTCTTGCAAACTATCACTAACTTTCTAGGAAGAAAGAAAGAAGAAAGAACCACTGACCCTCCGATTAGCCGACGACCTCCTGAGCCACAGCCGAAATTATGATTTCAGGATCATAATTTCAGTATCTCAATGGCACATGAAGCGAAATTCCCACATCTACGCAGCATCTTGCTTTAAAGATTTTGTCTTCTTCCTTTTCGAAACTTGATGTCTACATTTCCAACAAGGCAACTCAATCACCAGCAGTTGGTAGTTGCTGCTAGTCTAGCCTAAAGCCGCCAGTCTCAAGCAGAAATGAGAACCGAGCTACAGAAGTTTGGGAAGTTCACTTCTTCCCAACTCCAGATTTTTTACATTTTCAAACTTGTAGTCGTCACCTCCAACTGATACTGACTCATCAAACTTTGGGTCGCTCCCTCTGGAGCCACAAAAGACTTTAGACAACTTTTCCCAAACATTTTACACCTGTTGTACAATCGATGGAGTCCTGCTTTAACACAGGATTGTTTATGGTCCGAATGCCTCCTCAAGGCAAAGTCATGCAGTGTTGGGCTAGGAGGTTTAGCCCTTGCCAGATGTAGATACATCTGTAGAAATGAGGACTACTAGTTCCTGGGATTTGTATTCTCTTTAAGATCACAGCTACAAACAGAAACGATTTTGCTGCTTGGCACACGGTCGACCTACCGATTTCTGTTTCTTTAGTTTTCTTACATGTGTACTGTATCACCATGGAATAAGGAAAAATGTAACATCCAAGCTACGTCAATACCTGTCATTTAGCTGAAACATCTATACATTTTTGTGTACCTCACTATTTTTGAGTCTATGAGCAGTTATCCAAGCTCACATCTTTAAACCAAATGCAAAGCCCTTAGAAAAAGCAGCCAGGACTTTGTTTGACTCTGGACAAAAGCAATATTCCCAAACCAACATATCTCTTTCAGTACACCGTGTGTGTTTTAACAGTCAGTGCTTCTAAAAATGAATAGAACCCCTGATAATAAAACAAAGAGGCCAAGAATGAAAGATCAAATTCTCTTTGTTTTCCCTCAGGGAACATGATATTATGGTGGTCAGAATTGTTTCAGCCACCAATAACTGTTTAAGAGTTTGTACTGGCAAAGACCTGAAACCTTAGAGGGTTTCACAGTGTAATAATGTCACACAAGGTAGAAGGACAGGATCTTATGCTGCAAAGGGATATGTTTATGCACCAGAGACTGTGGATATTAGTCTAAATATATACATTTGTACAGTATCTAGGTGTGTTTGTGTAGGGTGGCGTGCTGCAGATTTGCAGCTGTGGAGGAAGGAACCATCCTTATAAGGATGGTAGAAGGAAGAAGCTGAATTTAAAGCTGTGTTTTGTTGTTTTTGTTTGGGTTAATTTTGGGGTGGCATAACCTAATAACAAGCTGTTAAACCTTTGCCTTATCGTAAAGGTTATACTTACACATGCTTGGATCGATATCCAGCAATCAGCCATGACATTACAACCACTTTAATAGTGGTTTAATAGTAATAGAATAACACTGATCATTTTGTTAGTTCCTGGGATTCATCTGGATGTTACTTTGACACGTTCAACCCACCTAAACATTGTCGTAGACCACGCAAACCCCCCTCATGGCAGCAACACTCCCCAATGGCAGGGGCCTCCCCCAACAGGACAAAACCACTACGCCACCAAGCCTGCTCAGAAATGTCTCGAGGAACCCGACAAAGAGCTGCGTTTGCCTTGAGACATTTCTGAGCAGTTTTTGTGGTGTGGTGGGAGCACTGTCCTGCTGGGGGAGGCCCCTGTTGTCATGGGGGTGTGTGCTTGGTCTACAATAATGTTTAGGTGGGTGGTACGTGTCCAGATAAATGTCAGGACCCAAGGTTTCCCAGCAGAACATAGTAATGTAACAAAACATTCAATAATATTCACTTCACCTGTCAGTGGTTTTAATGTTGTGGCTGTGTATATGAAGCTGTTTCCATTGACCACAGTTGACTGGACGCTCTAATATAGCTATCTTTATCATCTGACTCATCACAGGTGTCAATTAACTTGTTACAGACGCCATGTGTCCCTGATTACTGACAATCAAAAGCTTACAGGATGCTTACATCATTTAATATTAATCACCAATTTCTAATTTAATCTTCCAGACATTCTTGGCATCTCAATATAATCATACAGTATGTTAGAAATTAAAAATTAGTAGTAGACAGTAGTGAGTGAGCTATTTTACATGTGTGCAAATACATGTGTGTACATAATGTATGTAAGACTAATGAGCGACAGGTACGTCTCCCCTCTGGCTGGATGCATTATGCACACATGTACCTGTGTGTACTTCTGTGTGGGTCTGTGTGTGTGTGTGCACATGTGTAATGAATGACCTCCACCTCATGGCTGTCAGCATATTTTTCTTATTGATAATCCTGCTGTTTCTCTCGTGTGCAGGTGCGCAGGGATTTGGAGCAGGCTCTGTTAAGTCTGTTCCAATGTTGCTCACATGCCTCGCGCCTGGGAGTATCCTCAGGCTAGCTTGCATGTAAACCATGGTAGGTGTGTGTTTACACCCCGTAATCCCTGGTGTGCACCCACCCTAGTGCTACAACCTCACATTTCAGTTTCAGGACTGCAGGTTTTCAACTGGTTATTATTTATTAAAGCTCCACCGAACAATATTTTTACACTTAGAAAGGATCAGAGGACCATGACAGAAAGGAGCAAATTCTTACCCACTCTGCTCAGCTTTTTGGCCTCTCTTTGCTCATATATTAATAGTTAATAGTAGTTTGGTTATCTGTCATATCTGATGATAAATATAGTTTTAGTTCAGTCCTGGTTCTCAGGTCTAATTTTCATGGTGTTTCAATGTATTTTTTAACACCTAGCTTCACCTTGGTAGTTTTTGGTTTACTGTATGTGACACACAGCTGTCCAAATGACTTCAGGCTCAGTTTGACTTACAGTAGACTGATCAATAATGTTTGATTAGTTTTGTGTGTGTGTGTCCCTGTGTGGTTTGTGTCAGCATACAGGCTGTAAATATGTGTCAGTCCCCAAAGCCTCAACAACCTTAACTTCACATGTTTAGAAGTAGAGGCAAATTAAATTATATAGTGCCATTACAATTTTCTTATAAAATGGTTTCACCCAAAACTATGTTGAGTACCTCATGAGGAAGGATAGATTTGCAGCAGTGTTTTGTGCCCACAGTAAATCCCAAAGCCGTTGTTCTACTTGTGAAAGAATTCCTGAGCTCATGTGCTTCTCTGCTTCCCTTCGCTCGGGTATTTCCCCCACAGCACAGCTGTAATCAGTCATATGATGTTTCCCACTTCCTTTAAAGACCACACATTATTTTGCATAATGGTTGGAAATGCTCACAAAGAGGAGGAAAAAATGTTTTTAATGTGTTGCCAGTAGATGCTGGGTAATTTCAAATCATTATAACACAATGGTGGGTAAATGAATGCTTTCATTGGTCTGAGATGGAAATAATTTACTCATTCGGCTCTGTTGCCTTCATGTCTTCTTTTCCGTTATTATTGTTTTGGATTTTTTTCTCTTCATTTTATAATAACCATTAAGTCATGTCAAATATGTGGACGTAGAACAGAAGGAAATAATTTCTCACAGGTTATAAAAACCGAGATTATGCATGGGCACATCAAAAACCAGACAGCAATAAAATATTTAAGTGAGCTCAAATATAGTGATTAATTAATATAAATACATATGGTATACATAAAGACAAAGGTATAGTAGCAACATGCTAATTATTTTACTGTTCTTACAGTCATACTAGAAAAAAATCAAGGCAAAACAAGTTCATCTGTGTAGCAGATTTTGTTCCCAAATGGAACTAAAAGAGCTTTACCTAATGATTTAATAATAAATAATGTATCTTATTTTGATCTTATTGATCTTATTTTGAACCCTATGACAGAGACAGAAGACAAATTTTGATATAATCTTCATAAATATTGGGTGTGTGACAGCTTATTTCACTGTTTTGCTTAATTTGGCCATATTGGGAGCATGTTAATTTTAAATGAAAAAGGCCCCAGGACTGTGCCTTGGGGAACTCCAAAACTGACGAAAACAAAAATAATTCCTGTCCTGCAGATGGGATTTGAGCCACAAAATTAAAAGGGTTCACCCTGTGGAGAGCGGGAATCCCAAGGGTGGTATAAAATATATTAATATCTAATGTATCTAAACATAGATTTGATGCAATATGGTGCCAGATGGAAAGATTAAAATCCTTACAATGTATCCTCTGTCGACCATGAATATCCACAGATTTCATTGCAATCTCCAACAGTGGCACCCAGAAATTACATTTATACAGCAGTTAACATTTCGTTAACATCGGAAGTTGGAAACTGGGAATGGCGTCACCTCCGAATTGACCTTGTTTCAGTTGAGAAGAAAAAATGTACATTTACAAAACTGACTTAATGTGAAACAAATTGCTATGAACAGTAAAAATTTGCAGAGTGATCATTACTATTGATGTGAGTAGCGGCTATTTCCCATTCCTAGTTTGGGGTTTATGGGGTTGCTCTGACTTTCTGAGTTGGAAATCCGACTTCAGGGGGAAACTTCTAATAGAAACTCAGAAATTCTGACTTCTGAGTACAACTGGAACGCACCATAAACCACTTTGGTTTCACCTAAGTATTAGCAAAAACCATTTAGTGTTTCAAGTCAGTGTGGAATTGTTCTGTAGTAAATCTTTCTTGTGCTCAAAACAACCATAAAAAGTTTAATAAAGCTGTAAATTATGTTACAGGAGCAGATATCTTGTCACAAAATGAAATAAAATACTTCCTCAGATTGTAAGCTGTCATTTTCTTCAACTTTCTAAAGGCATTAATTATCGACATTTCCTTGTTACGTTAATAGGTAATGTCATCTGGGTGGCATTAGGTTTCCATCAAACATAGTTACTGTTGGAGATTAGTTGTATATAAATATAATATTTAGGAGACTGATGATGGGCAGATTTTTAGGCCCTCCTGTTAAGAGGACAATAAACTGTTTCTCTGGATTAAACACAAAAGATTTATGACTCACATCACTGAGAAAAAAGCCTGAAAGAGGTGACTCTCAATTTAGCAGTCTTTCCACTTCCCTGTGTATTTCTTACCTGTTACAAATGTATCATTAATCCCAGCCTGATAGCACCAGTCCCATATATTTAACTGCTATTGCAATCTCATTAATTAGAAATCATCTGATCCTATTATCTTTCTCATCCCGAAAACAGTTTGAGGCGAAAACAATTCCTTTAAAAAATAAATAAACGATGAGATAATATCTGATGAATACACATTAAATAGAAACAAACGTTATTTGTCACAATATTTAATGATTTTTGCAACTTGCATTTGCAAAAATCATTAGTGGTGTTATTTGCCTGCTGCGCTGAGGTGTTAGCAGGCGACGGCTAATATCAGCAGTGAGTATGCAAAACCATGTTCTCTATCAGTCTTTGAACAGTGTGTTGTCTCACTTCACACCACCAGCTGAGACGCACATCCACTGTCGGCATCAATTCCCAGTCTGATGAAGCCTTACTCTTTGTGTGTGTGTGTGTGTGTGTGTGTGAGTGTGAGTGTAAGCCTTTGTTTATCATTAGGACCTTGGTAGACAACTCAATATGTTTGCTGTGGTTGACATCTTTGTTGATGGGCCCTGAGGTGATCACGTGATGTTTCAGTGTTTGTGTGCATTTGTAGTTAGACATCATCAGCCCACCCACCTCCCTCCCTTTTTCTCAGTCTGCTTTGCAGTCTTTGTTTCTATTTTATCAGCAACACAGAGACTAATTTAAACCAGAACTACTGAGGTTCTGTTGCAGGGGGAAGAAAACCTCATTCAAAACCACACTGACATCTCTAATAATGTAAATCCTGCCTTATAAAATAAGGCGACAGTATGTTGTGTAATTCACTCCACTTGTCTAGACATGAATGGTACATATTTAAGAAATGATGTCATGTTGTTGTTTGTTTATAGCTGCGTTTACTGAACACAGTTTTCAAAAGCCTGAGATTTTGCAGGCGAAACTTCCCCATCTTGAATTTACTCTTTATTTTTATTTTCAGTATCTTGCACATATCTATGTCTATTTCAGCCTTTCTTTTAACTACAGCAGATTTATGTTTACTTTGACTTATATATCTTTTGCGCTCATCTCCTCCCATTACAATTATTCATTTTGCCACTGTAACCACCGTCACTGGTATCACTTTATAGTCTACATTTCCTATCACTAACATAAATCTGCCCTCTTTATCTTTTACATATTTTACAAACTGAAACAGGGTCTGTTTTTGAATAAGCATAGCTACTCACCTTTTAGCTGAACTGTGGAATGATAAAAAACTTACTTACAATGTTCCTATTTATTTCCACACAGGATAAGTGTGGAAAGAAAAGGGGGAAAAAAGGCTGTTGTGTTGGTTGTCTGCATCTACACTTATCTTGTGTGCACAAATTAAGAAAAAAGTGGGGTCTAACTGACCAAAACATGGGAACAAATTAACCAAAACATTGGAGCAAATTAACCAAAACATGGGTACAAATTTACCAAAATGTGGGAACTAATTAACCTAAATATGGGAACAAATTTACCAAAACACAGGAATGATTTTACCAAAACGTAGGAGCAAATTAACCGAAACATGGGAACAAAATGTATCCCATGTATCTCACCCTTTTTCTTCTTTTCTCTCGAATTCAAATTTTTTTCTAAACAGTACAGTAGAGAAGAGGGAGGAGAAACTTCTTCTCATGGTTAATCTAGAGGAAATTAGCAGAACTCTGTAAAGGTGGAAAGTAAGATGAAAAGAAAGTGAGGGTTGGGTGCTTCCTGCTAACTTAGATAAACTGAAAAGTCAAAAGGTTCTGTACCAGATACAGAATCCTGGAGCCTAATGTATGCAACAGAGCCTGCATTACTGTACATTTTCCTTTCCTCTTATTTTTTTATTTATTTTTACAATCTTGTCTCTCGTCCTGTCTTGCTCTCTGAAGACAAACTCACTTTGTCAAAGGAGCGTTATAATCAAGTTTGACTCAACTTGACTCGCGTCATTCTCTTCCTCTCTCTCCCCCCGCTGAACTCAATCTGCCATTTATTTGATCAAATCACAGCAGAAACATTAATAAATTCCAAGGAAAGGTTTATTTTACAAAACCCTGTGCCCTGCTGCTTGCTTGTTTTCGGTAACTCAATCTTTGCATTTACATTCTTTGCACTATTTGGACATGAAAAGCTCTGTTTGGCCCGGTCTCCACCTTTTGCAGATTCTGCCGTTACACCCATGGGTCTGGTGATGACATCATATGGAAAAATCCCAGCTAGCTTCCCAAACAATGGCATCATCCGAGTGGATACTTGTCTCAGGGTTTTCTCAACAGTCAACAACACGGAGGCGTGAAGCAGCAGAGATCAGATACCTCGCCGACTGTCTTGATGAGAAAATGTAACTGAGGGTTAAAGGGTTTCATCCCTCCATCACTGCAGTTGTTTACGGTGAGTTAAAGTTCGCTGTGTCAGCCAAAGTGGATATATTTTGCTTTCTCTTTGCCAAATAATCAAGGTTAATGAACAACTTTTGATGCAAAGCAACTCGGGGAGCAACTTCTAATACAAAATATACTCTATTTATTTACTTTTATCAGTGAAAAGGCAACAAAAACCCACTGTTAGTGTTAGATTAGCTAGTGAATGTAGCAGGGCATTTAGCAGCTAAAGAGTCAGATATTCAGTTGGTGGAGACCAAATTTACTTTTTATTTAGTTTTAAGCCACATTTTCAAGGGAAACTTTTTAGATTTAGATTGTTTTCAACTATTTATTTTAACGAGGTGAAGGATTTTAGTCATCTGACATCTGGATCTTAAGTTATCAGAGAAACCAGTTGAGCAAATGCTAGTGGCAGCTTGGCGCTGCCAAACCGCATTGAAGAAACACTGATTTTTAACATAAAACTTATTTATTTTGTGTTTTTATTAAATTTAGTCACCTGATTTGTTGGTTTTGGAGAGGAGGAGATCTCTGGGGATAATTCGGCTTCAAGTAAAAACTTCCTGAACAATTGACACTGAAGAAATCCTAACCGAGAGACGTCAATAACGGCAATGGTGGCAAAGAAAACAACTCCCATGATCCCACGCTATTTTACTACATCATTAAACTACAGTAATATGTTAATGTTGCATTTACAGCTAGTTTCTGCTACTCCCAAAAGGCTTAAAGAAATGAGACACTTCTCTTTTTACTCTCTTCTTCTACACTTGTGCAACATCATCTGCATTTTCTTTTGCCAGCTGCAGTGTGTCATCTTCCTTAAGGTGCCCAGCTGAGGCGTGGGGTCAGGTCCCTCTCTAAAATCTCTTCAGCTCTTTAAGGAGTTGAGTGTTGGGGTTGGGTAAACTCACAGGGGGGGTGGACTCTTTGAACTGGGTGGGGCGAGCCATGGCTTTGGGTTCAATGGCCAGGATATAAAACGTAACCAGTGTCCTCTCACGGAGCTAACGAGAGCCGGGCTGTGACCTTTGACCCCTGGCGTGCTAAAGGTCGCTGCGCTCATGTGAAATTAAGAGCTATTAACAGAGAGGTCATGGCTAATGAGGACCCCTGTCTGGATGTCTGAGGAGAGCCCGGGTCTGAGGAATGTGGACTCTGGGAGAAGTTAGCACCACAAACTCTCATGACTCATGAGGCGACATTACATTACACAACACGCTGCATGTTAGTGTCACTCATTTCTAAAAATCAAGGCTGGATTTCCTTTAAAGTTACCATGGACGTTCATGTTCAGCAGCAGATGAGTCCTGAGGCTTTTGGTCGACCCCCTGACCTCTTCCTCATCCTTCTCGGCTGATATGAACGCACCCACACGTGCTTCTCCAGACCTCGTACGGTTATGATTTAATTTTCTCCATCTGAATGCAGCTGCTGTCTCCCTGCGCTGATATGAACTAACTGAATTTTAGGTATCTCATCGTCGATTATTTGATTACAGTTCATCATCCCATGAACTCACTCCACCCCTGTTCGAACACCGGGAGGCGCTGCAGGTCATATGGGGGTATAATGCATGGTCATCCTTATGACTACACAGTTAAACCACAATTCAAAGTGAATGCAGCTGAAGCAGAAACAGTGGAACACTATCAGTGGATGCAAATTAGAGGTCACTGCCTAGTAACCAAAACCAGAAATACTGGTAACACAAACTCAGACAACAATGGCACTCTTGACAAGCTCGGTTTAGCCGACAAAGGTGAAACAAACAGTCCCATGACACCTACTGCACATGGTCAAACACATGCCAGAAGTTAAATATTAAAAATAAACATGTAGAAAACTGTGACAGAGCTCTAAGATCTGCCTCTCTATGTTCTACCACTTGCATGCTCATAGAAAAGCACTTTTCAGAGCATTAAATAATAAACAGAGCTTCAAAAAGGATAAAATTATCTGTAAAAATATGATGATATGTAGGATAAATGCTGTATACAGGTATGAAACCTAATATGACCCACTTTATGCATCAGTGTTTGCAATGTGGATTGATTTCAAAGTCCAGAACATCACCTCTTAGGCTCCACTAAGGGGAATTGATGTCCAACCAAGACCTGGTTAATTATGTCATGGTTTCTAGTGCCGAACATACTGGGCGAACCAAAATGGCTGGTTGTACATCACAATAAAGGTTCATTATCTGGCCATGGCGAGCCCGAGACTTTCTGGGGCAGCGGTTTCCCTGCTCAGAAATTGTAAATTATGTGGTCAAACAAGTCTTAAAGTGATAATTCTCATGTGAAGTGCAGCTGCATGAGGTACTTTATTATCTGCAGTAGATTTGGGTCGGCACGCTAAAAGTTTGGAGAATCAGATAATGAACTGACGAAGGATAAGAACCTTGTATAATGCCACTTCATCCCTTTAAGTCAACCATATAAAAACTTCAAGTTTTAAAATTTACTTAGTATAAAACGCAGGGTTAAAATGCTTTTTCGTGGTTCAGGCTAGTGGTTTGGCTTTAATGCTAAGGTCAGCTAGCTAACATGTTCACAATCAGCATGCCCCAAATCTATATAACATAATAATACCCTTACAAGTTTTCAAGATTGTTATGTGTTCAGATTTGAAAAGCGACAAAATGAAGTACACACTGGAGAGTTTACAACATCTGACCTGGGAACACCTCAGGAGGAAGTGGAAAGTGTTGCTGAGGAGAAGGACATCTACCTCGGATAAGTGGAAGAAAATGGACAAAATGCAGAGTACTCAAACCAGAAAGCATGCTTACTAAATATATAGACTTCTCTACATGCTGGTGAAGCACGCTCTTCTCCCACAATGCAATGCACAAAGGAAACAGCTACTCATAGCTGGAAAAAATGGTGAGCGGTGGCGAAACAGCTGCCAAAAAAATGACTATATACAAACTGCTAAAACACTGTTCTATGATAATTAGTATGTTGTATATGCCATAGAGACTTTGTGTGTAGTATGGACTTGGGACACGGCTAATGATAATGCTAATATGCCAGCGATTAGCAGGTAATGCTACCTGAGTAGCACTGCTGATCTATCCACTGAGATATTTCATGTTATTTAACAAAAAAAAAAGGCACCAACTGTTCCAGTGTGGTCCTGAATATGGGTCACATTAGTCAGATTTCAATGTGTAGCAGCAGCTTAAGAGAATAAATACAATAAACTGATGCTTGGGAGAAAAAATGAATATCTTAATCCCTCTATAATCCTTCAGGGGAAACCGCCGACATGATTTCCAACATCTTTATTATTCTGTTGTGTAAAAGGTAAGAAGTGTTTACTGGTGACAGCAGGGACACAACATCACAAACCTGAAAGCAAACCACCCCCCACCGTTCAGCCATGAGATAAGTCACTGTTTACATTCTCCAGTTTTCAGATAATTATGGTTGATTAGCTGAAGTGTGTGAGGTTAGCTTATCTAAACTAACACCACAGGAGGCAGGAAGAGGAATCCTCAAGTGGTTTTAGTTTTGTAATTTCTGCTTCTGTCGCCTGCAGGACTGAACTCACTGGTATTTCAAGGAAAACATAGAAATACAGTCAGTTCAACACGTCATATTCAGGGTTTTTATTGTTATTTTTCACGGACCTTTGAACATGCAAACACCTGACACCAGAGTGGAGAGGCCAAATGGAAAACAAAGTCACACTTCATGATGACAAAATCGAAATTAAAAAGTTTTCTGTTCAATTTGTGGTCTTCACACAATCCCTAAAAAGTTTCCCACAGTTCCAGAGCAGAAACTCTCATTTAGACTCTGCATGTTTGTGTTTTTGTGTCAGAGTCTCTGCAGCAGTCTATCTCCAGGCCCAGGACGACTCTGACCAGTGTATCATCAGAGTATCTGCTGCTGGTCAATCTGACAGATGCCACATAATGGATAGCCGGGGCGGCAGGGTAAACAGTTCGGGCGTGAGCTTTGTGCAGGGGGGTTTTCAGACATGCTGATTTATGAGCTAAATGATAAATCACCTCCTCTTTCGGGGAGGGAGGTCACCACCAGATCCTCCTGACAGAGGGAGATCTGTGGATTCAGCTGCAGCCTCCGTGACCCGGAGCCTCAGCGCCGGTCGGGATCCTCCTCCTACTCCTTGTCAGTCATCTCCTCTTCATCCTTCATTTCTTCCCTCCTTCGCCTCCTCCTGCTCAAGCACTTTGCTTTTCGCCATCTATCTCCTGCTTTTCAGTCTCGTGTTCCTCATCCTCCTCTTACTCTGACATGTCTTTGTCCTCCTGCTTTTATTTTTCCTCCACTTTCTGCCTAAAAAAAAACATCTTCTGGAGCTTCTCCTCTTTATATTTAATACCATCTACTCTCTCACCTCTCACTGCTCCTTCTCCTTTCATTCCGCGTCTCCTTTCTCTTTTCCCTACTTAACCAGCCCACATGCATTAATGCTCAGCCTGTCATCATTTAAGTGTCTTCTGCAAACACCTACTTGAGGGACATGGAACAAATCACACACTTTTTGCACTTCATTTTGCTAAACTTAGACCTGTTGTCCTCGTTACCTTATACAATGCACTCAACAGTGTAAAAACAAGATGGCGGCAATCTCTGTCAACAAGTTCTACAGCCAAGATCAAGATAAAAATACAAGAGGAACAAAATCTTGTAGACATTATGAACTCATCGTCCATCCGTCTTGTAAAAAACAACCACAGCTGCTTATTACAACCCACAGTTATGACTTCTTGTTAAGCGACATCTAGTGGCCATGGTGATTATGACATCTATAAAGCAGATGATGTAGTATAACGAGGAAAAAAGTCTGCGTTGGGTTGGGTTAGATTGAATCTGATAATTACTGTTGTTTCTTTCACACGCAATTTTTACTGTTGTTGTGGAATTTTTGGTTATTTGGTTTGTTTTTATTGCAGTCCTTTTTTGTTTTGTGTATTTGTATTTTTGAAATGCAAAATCTTTTCACCTATTTTCTATTGTCTGTTTGGGGGTCTGCTTTTTTTCTTGTTTTCATTTTGCCCTGATACAAGACCAACCTACATCACAGTCCTGAAAGGTGATTTGATGGAATGTTGAAAATACATTACGTCGGCTTCGAAAGTGATTTGTGAGGCAGAAAAAATACGACTTCAGGAGGATGTAAAGTAACAAAAACCCTGATTTATTCCAGCAGAGATAGGAGTCTTCTATTAAAGTCAGTACGGACTGTAAGTCTGTCTCAGCAGAGCATTCCTGGTGGCTCAAACCTGGCACGTTGAATATGGGAGTCCAAACTCCCACTTCACACTTCACCCAACCCTGTTGGTCTAATGTAACTCTAAAGCTGCTGCTTTAATTTTTATTTGTCTAATCTTTCATACTGTGTGGTACTAGAGTTGTTATAATTTCTAATATTTATTTATTTCTTCATGAAGATTTGCTGATACTTAATTTTCATGCAGCAGGTCAAAATTTAATTCCCATCTGCCTCAGCTGTACTTGGTGTTTAGTGTGAGTTAGCAGGTATTAGCATGCTAGCACGCTAAGCTAAGATGGAGAACATGGTGGGGACTATACCGGCTAAACATAGAAGAAATACTGGGACGCCGTGCATAAATAGAAGTAGTAATAGTCCTGTTTTCAAGCAGCAAAATATACGTCAAGTATCCAAAGTAAGTACAATTCTACTGAATTTGCATTAAATCTGGTTGTTTTGACCAAGATTATGCTGAAAGATGTCTTTTTTCCAACTACATTTAAGTTCCCTGTTATAGGCTAACGTGTAATTTTGCAAACTTCCAGTTTATTCCTGCTAATTCCCATGGGATTTTTCCAACTTGTTGTAGGTGGACGAGGTGGGGCTGTGATCCAAATCAAGAATAAAGAATAAAGAATCAGTCTGTTCAGTCCCAGCCTGTCACCCCCCACTAACAGATTCAAAGTGGCATCCTGCGATCAATGCCCCTGATCAGTATGGAGCAGGTGATCTGTGCCTCTCTGTTTCATTCTCCCTCGTTTCTCATTATCTCACATTCGAAGCAAAAACACACACACACACACACACAGACATGGCGATGGGAAGTATTCGCTGAGGAGATCTGTGTTTGTGTTCACAGTTTATATCCCGTGTATTCTGAGGAGCGTGTTGGTATGTGCATGTGATGTTTTGATAAAGAGCGAGGGGCAGAAATCACCCACTGCTGGTGTGTGTTTGTTTGTGTGTCACCAGACCCTGTCATTCGATTACAGGTCACACTAATCTAATCATCCAGCTGTGAGCTCAGTGAGCAGGCGTTTATGAAAGGGACTGTAGTCCTGGTGAACACAGACCTCGGTCTGTCACCGCGTTTACCTTTTTGCTCGCTGACAAGCCGAGTCTGGGCCGACTCTGATAGCTCGCAGCTGTTTTCCCAGAGTGATTACTGTGGGAGCGAGCGAGGGCTTTCAGACACCTCAGCAGCTCCCTGGTTAGACGTGCAAGCGTAAACAAGAGGTCACGCCTGGCACACAACGCTGGTCTATCTCTAAAAACCTGGAGGATGTCCAGGTGTGACTGAGGACACAGGCGTCTTGGAGATAAAGCTGTTATCAGTGTGACTTACAGGACTGGACGGGGACAAGTGACTCAGCTCTCCTCCCTGAAATCATATTGACAGGAAGCGCCGTCCTCTCAGATGAACTCCGGTTTCTGGCGTCTGGTTTATCATTCTCCGGGCCCCTGCTTTGTGAGGAGGTTTGGCAGCTGATACAGATTTTCTCAGGCTCAATCAGCTGAGCGGCTTGAGGTTAAAAAAAAAAAAAAAGAAAAAGAAAAAAAAAAAGATCAATACTTTTCATTTTTAACACAGAGGAAGTATCGACCAGTCTGAAACAGGCTCTTCAAGCGTCAGGATGGGGAGGGAGAGAGAGAGACTTTCTCCGCCGAGATAAGAGGCGTATTATTTTAATCATCATCATCTTTCATCTGCTCCCCTCTTATCTGTCGCCCTTACACAGGAAAATGGGTGAGGAGAAGGTGGCAATATAAAAAGCTTCACCGAGTGCTGCAGAGTCACAGAGGCAGAAACAGATTAGTTGACTCACTGCTGAACCAGTCGCTTCTCATTCTCTATGTTGAATTAAAGCCATAGCTAACAGGATGACATGCTAATGCCAGGTTGTGAAAACATGCTGGCATTCACCCTTGAATACAAACACATGCAGCAGCGCACAAGACACTAATTAAAACTCCTGTACAGTAGGTGCCACCATTACTAATAATGAACCCTCCGCTGTTAATACTAATTTCCTGTCTGTCCCGTAAAAATAAAGGTCACTTCCTCAGGGTTTTCTGTAAACTAAATGGTCAGATATTAAACTTTTTATAACATTTTAACTATAATCTTAAATCTGGTGAAGATTTTGGCGCAGGACGTCTGGTTCTTAAGTAATCAGAGAAACAAGCTGAGCAACCAGCTGCTGTTGACGTCCTGCATCACAGAGAAGCATCGATTTTTAGCATGAAACTGTTCTGATTCTCTGATTCTAATCACTTGGTCTGTTTGTTTTGGAGAGGAGAGGACCTGTGTGGATTAAAAAAATATTACTTAACTATTTTAATGTCACTGTTAATCAGGCTGTCGCTGGTCTCTGCGCCCTCCATTTCATGCCATTCTTCTCCGAGTTATCCACGGTCAGGTTGTGGTAGCAGAGGGTTAAGCAGGGTGATTCAGACGCACAGAACTCCAAGAACAATCCAGGATATTCTTTCTTTTGTTGCCTAAATTTAACCACATGATGTGACCATCTCCTGCGCTGCAGTTTAGCAGTATATAAATGTAAGGGAGTATTGTCAGGGACAAGGACCTCTCATGTGAAGGGTCTATGATGACTCCGAGTGCCACAGATGCCAACATTGCACCACACAGCCAGTTACAGCCTCTTCAGTGAAGCTAAAATTTATCAGATGAAAGTAAGAACAGGAACAAAGGTACAGGCTACAGAAGCACTGAGAGCTGCTGATAATGTTATTAATAGAAATAATAATAATAGAAAACAAAGTTTCTCTCTACAAACTATCAGAGGCTTATTCTGGACACACACTCTCTGACCATAACTAAACGTCATAATAAACCTCTGTACAGCTTCATACCTGCAGACAAGCCTGAACAAGAATCTAATTTCTGTGCAGCAACAAAGAGACCTCCACCTGAGAACTGTCACAGCTCGATGCTGGGTAACATATAAACACAGACCAAAGCAAAAAAAAAAAAAAGCAAACTCACACCTCAAGGATGAGGGTTATATTTCATGGCTGATCACAGCCTTGATAAAAGAAGTTACTCAGCAGTGCACTAACTTTGTTGTGTTGCCGTTTTTCCGTATTCGATAAGACTCTACGAGACTACAACAGCTGCTACTGCTGTTTCTACCAGTGTTTTCCATCTCTCACACATCAGGCAGAATAAATATGTTTACAACAAAATACCTTCACGATACAGCCTGCATAGACACAGCTTTACTTTACTGCTGCTGCTACTAAAACCACTTCGGATAAACGCTCTAAATAAACACATCCACATCCAAATGACCCCCATTTTTTGTGTGTGTAAACAATAATACACAACTCAGTATCATGCCTGGGTATCTGCCAAGCTGCTGCTGACACAGCGCTCTGACCTGTCACAGTGGCGGGCGAAGAGTAATTTCAATATCAGCGTTACCATCAGATCTAATAACAGAGGAGCCACAAGACAATGTAATGGTCGTATTATTGTAAGAAAACAATGAACGTATGAATTCATGACCACATTCACACATGTGCCGAGATGGAACCATAATGTTACAGGAAAAAAACAAACAAAAACACATCATGTGATCATCTCCCAGCAAACAATTGAGTCAGTTTGTCAGGAGGCAGAGACACAATGAAACTGCTTATTGTAATTTTATTCATTGACCAAATTGGCAGATGAAATACAAACCGTATTCATAAAGTGGCAATAAGAGGCGGAGGCAATACAAAGCTAATGGCTGTGCTCGCGCAGCAGGGCTTATTGTTACACTGCTGTAATAGACTCTCAAGGACAAACTACTGCTCAGAACTCGCCTTAATGTTTGCAGGAAATCACATAATTATTCTGACAGATGAAACACTGTGAAACCCAGCTCGGGTTGTTTTTGCATTTTTCTTGAATTTTAATGTTTTCAGGGGGTCTAAAAAGTATTAGATGAACACCACAGGCTACAAAAAAACCCAAAAACAAATCAGAAATACTTCTGAATCCAGAAAAGTCAGTGTGACTGCACCATTTTCTGAACAGCCATCAAGGTTTGGATGAGTTTAGGCGACTTGGGGAAATATGATTGTCATGGTTCGTGGTCATTATTTGTCAGGAAAATACAACCACAGGTTATTTTAAGTGTTTGAACAAGTGACTGATGCTTTGATTGTTCAAGTTTCCACTACAATACAATGTCCTCACCGAAAAGGTCATAAGTAGACGTACATATGCCACTGGGGACACATTTAATTAACAATTAGTGACAAATAATGATGCATAAGTTTAGAAAAACCTACTGTAAATCATAATAGCGTGTAAAAGTACCATATTTTAGCAGTATATTCTAAAATTAACACTAACACTGGGTCTAAACAACTTGTCTTGGATGATTTTCTATTGCTAAAGTTAACTCAGCAGTGTGTCGGTGCTGTATTGACCCAATTAGTTCAACTTTGACCCAGTGTCTACACTAATGCTAAGTCATGAGACAGTGTCAGTTCAGGGCAGGACAATAAAATGAAAATTAACAAGGTCGTGTTCTAGTTTTCCTTGGTAGAAATACAATAAATGATGGACAAATATAATCAATTTCCATGCTAACATTGCATTAGCATTCACAGAAATTAATCATGAACCACCAATTACATCGCAGGAAGTATGTATGTGTAGAAACTCAGGAGCAAAAATCAGCTTTTAAACTTGAAAGAAATAACGATTCAACATTTATCGTGATAACTGACATTATCGACTGGTACGAAGATTTTTATTGTGATAGAATGTTTGGCCATATTGCCCAATCCTATGTCAGTTTACTATATGAGGATTTTCTTTTTTTTTCTTTTTTTTTCGATTTAATGTTTTTGTAAATTGAATATTTTGGGTTTTGGCATGTTGGTCACAAAACAAGACGTACGAAGACGTCACCCTGGGTTCTAGGTGCGTTTTCACAATTTATTTTATTTCATAACTTTTCAATTTATAATTATCAACTATTTCAGAAATTGTATTTGTATTTTACACAATTTGTTTATATAATTATTGACTTTTTCTGTTTATTCAACATAGACACTAATGTAATTAATCTATAAATACTTCTATACATGATCGGACTGACAGTGTTTTGATAAAGGACTGACTAACCTGTGAGATGGATGGGAGTCCTGTACTTTAGTTGCTTGAACATTTGATGAAATTTCAATTAAAAAAATGAAGAATGATGCAACCTTTATACAACTTCTTTACTGTTAAAATAGGTAAAATGGAGACACAGCTGAGTCTACTGACAGATAAAATGCTACCACCCCTCATACGTAAAGACAGAATCGCAGCTGGAGGAACCAGGGAAAACGACTGATTTGTTCTTTTGTTTCCACAAAGGTGACAATAGAGGCTAATTCCATCTCTTTAATTATCATCATCACCAGTGGGTCGTGCCTTGACCTTGTCGCTCCGTAGGAGAGCCACAAATAGTTGCTGCACTGATGTTTTCACACTTTGTGAACGGGTGGGACGGGGCTGAGCTCTGAGTTCTGAGTCGAGTTCAGCCCCATTATGAGAATCTTTTGTTTGTGTCATGACAGGGTTACAATAACCAGGCGCCTCAGTCGGTGAAAACGCTGATTACCTTGAGATATCACCGCTGCTCCCATTCAACCACGTATGAATCACTTCAGCTGCATCTATTGTGTGATACAAACCAGGGACTGACAGGAATTTACTCACTTTGTGGAGTCAGGTAAACGTCAATGTCAAAGAGCTGAATTCTCTAATTATAGGAAAAATTGTTATTTTTTCATGTTTTTATTGAAAGACGTTTGTTCTCTGAAGCCTACAGGTGGTGAAAACATCTTAAACCCTTGATTGTAATCGTCCGAGTTTAAGCGTGAAAGCATTAAATTGCCAATGTTGCAGTGAAGAGACCACCTCCTCCTCAAAAAAAATGTGACCCCTGCTTTCACTCCAAGCAGCCCCTCACAGATTTACCCAATAATCCTCGCTGACAATTCACCAGCAAGAGGCTTTCAGGATTGTAAAGGAGATTAACTAAACAAATACATCACCTTTGGAGGCTAAATCTGCCTTCAAGGAGAGACTGGGTGAGAGATGAGTCTCTAAGCAGAGGAAAATAAAAGACCATGAATGAGGCCCAAGGTGTCCCAGTTTGTGACGACGGGGTGATCTGATATAGCTACCAGGGGCGTCCTGTGACTGTGGAAATCACACTTTTCATCTTTACAGCAATCAATGTGTCACTCACTGTTGAAGTGTCCTTGAGCAAAAGCCGGTAAAAAAAAACCCCTGTGATTTGCTGCCAGGGGCTTCCACTCATCACTCCTCCAGTTTGCACAACCTTTGTTGAGCAATAGGTGAAAATAAAATCTTTGTTTTGCTTTGTGAAGTGCTCTGAAAACACAGGGAGATAAATAAAGGAGTGCTTGGACTTTGGCATCTAGACATCAAGGGGGAGCGTCGAGAATCATCTATTAGGAATATTATCACGGATGTTTTTAGGGTTGTCAATCGATTAAAATATTTAATTGCAATTAATCGCACAATTGTCTATAGTTAACTCACGATTAATTGCACAGTTTTTAATAAGTCTTTAATACTCTTATCAACACAGGAGTGGACAAATATGCTTGCTAATGCAAATATGATGCAAAATATTTCAAGCAGACCCTGTCCTCTGCAATGTTAATCAGCCCATTTAGCTATCACCGTTCGTTGCTCGTCTTTTTTTTGTGAAATTCGGCGCAACCTTCACCCCAGAGGCCAAGGTTTGCATCCAGATTCCTGCCTCTGTTTAGGCAACAAAAACACTTTGGTTATGGTTGGTGAAAGATCAAGATCAGCACCTAAACATAACCTTTTATAAGTAGCAGTCACTACAAGTCGATATTTTACAATCACGAAAAAAAAAAGTACAATTCCTGTCCGTGACTATTCACCAAACTGTAAGACTGGGTTGAATATAAATACACTAGATAAAATCCCTTGAACAGATACAAAAACATTTGAATTTATGCATCAATGTTCATTCCCCCAATTGACACAACTCACCACAAACGTCCAACTGTTTCCTCTCAGACTCATAATTTTGGCAAATCCAAACACACAGACATCACCAAGCTACAATCAGTGAAATTCGTTCTGTCCATCAAGCATGGACGTCCATGAATCTGTTTAGAAATCATGTTCAGTATCAGAGTAATCCAGGTGATTGTGAACGAGAATTTCAAGCAGGTAAATCGTGTTTTGAAGCCTTGATGAAAACACATCAGTTACTTGAGCTTCCTTACCTTCTATTGTCCCTCTTCTCTGAGCTTATTTGTTTTCACAGTCACACCTATCTGAATTACATCTTTTCACAGGCAGCTGTTTATAGTCGACTGTAGAGACTCAAAACACATTTCCTTTGGGAGTTTAGCAATTTGCTTCTTGATTTCCTCCTTCTTATATCTGTTCTCTGCCTCACTCAGATAAACATGTTTCATTTTTGTTGTGTTAAAACTGTTACAAGACGCTCCGCCATCAAACTGCCACAGCGGTGAGCTGGAATCGTCTGCTTTTGTCTGAATGGGATGAAATATTTATAACTTTCTGTATTTCAGTGTATACATCTCTTTTCTGAGGCCCTTGGCTGTAGGGGCCCTTTGGTGACAGCCTGCTTATGTAATGTAACTACAATTACTTCCTTGTGGTTGTAAGCCTCTGTCAACCAGTCCAGTTGCAGTTAATGAACTTGTGAATTCTTGAGTTGCTGTCACAATGACCTTTGACCCTGGTCAATCAAAATCTAATCAGTTCATCTTTGAGTCCAAGTGAACGTTTGTGCAAAATTTGAAGAAATTCCCTCGAGGCATTGATGAGATATCACATTTCAGAGGTCAAAAACTAAGTGTTTTGTGAGGTCACAGTGAACTTGACCTCTGACCTTTGATCACCAAGATCTAATCAGTTCATCTTTGAGTGTGAGTGAATATTTACAGAGGTATCCCGTTCACGAGAAAGGGACGGACAAACAACCGGAAAACATAACATTTTACGTTATCCATTTAACTTTTTAAAATTGTATTTGTTTTTTCATTTTTATTATATTCTATTTATCTGCTTATTGATTTACTATTGTTTATCTTAACCAACTTTTAGGACTTGCTTTTATAGTTTTATATTTCTAATATACTTTTTTCATTGTTCAGCATTGTATTCGTTTTGTCTTCTGTAATTTGTTCTGATTTATTATCGGCTTATCAGTCGACTGTGATGCACTAACCTGAAAGGTGTTATACAAATAAAGTTTCATTGATTGATTGAGGACCAATCAATTTTATAACCTGATGCGTTGATTAAAACAGGTCCACAAATGAGGCAGGAAGTTCTAACCCTCCAGATTGAAGATCAATCTCCAGTTACTGGATGGTCTATGAGGCCTGTTTGTTACTCTGACTGCGTGGGACATTTAAAAAACTTTTTACATATTAACACATATTGATAATTAATCGCTAAAAACAAAGGAAACCTACAGCATGTCCTGCAACATGTAAGGCAGTTTTTAAATCAGAATTATCTGCACTGGAAACAATAATATTTTGTATTGTTTCTCTTTAAAAAGTAAAAGAGAGGTTCCTTGACTCTCTACGAGCTAGAATCAGTAGCTAATATGCAGATATTTTGCAGCTCTCTCTCCACCCGAGTCCCGGCTGTGCCGCTCTGCTGGGCTGGCACAGGCGCCTGTGATCCATCATTACCAGCCACAGCCAATGCAGAGTCACCTCAGCCCCACACTTCTCCGCAGGCTGTCTGCTAATTAGGAGGAGCAGAGAGTTGTGAAGTTGCTGCGGTGTAATAACATCTACAAGTTATGCTTGCGCGCCCCAACATGAAGCAGTGATATTTTAGATTTTTAGCTCATTGAGGGGATGTTTAAATATGCAGTTTTATCTAAAGTTTGGTCCGGAGAAGAGACAACTTCCACTGGAGAAAGCACAAAATTAAAACGAGTGTCGTCCAGGAGATAACATGAGCTGAAAGTTAAGGACAAGATGACAAATAATCCACCCATCATCCATCCATTACAGCTGCGTCTCACCACGCCACCTGCTGCAAATCAATTAATTTTCCCACAGAGCGGAGAAATGCCAGGCAGACACCGACTGCTTTCAGGTGATCTTTCGCTGTGACGTCAGCCGTGTCGCCCACGCACCAGTGTTACCACATGTCCCGCCGACATCGCTGAAATGCCACCGTCGCTACACCTGGCAGCTGATTCCCGTTGGCTGTTTGACAGTTTCGTGATGGATTTTGAGCAGGAATTCTTGGTGCTGAGCCAAACTCAGAAAGCCACAGATACACAAATGACGGCTGACGGCTCGTATTAGGGTTAAGTCAGCTGTGTGTTGAGTATGAACTACATAAGGCAGCACGCAGGGTGTGTACATGATGTTAGGGATCAGCTGAATCCTAATTGCTCAGCTTCTTTTTGATGCGAGCTTTCAGCATTTATGGTGATATCTGAGACCAGGCTCCTGATATCATTAAGTAGATTGTGATGTGATTGTGCAGCTCCGGTATCAGCTTCTGAGACTCTCCCTGCTCTTGACACTCCTTACTGTGGGTGAAACAGTCATCACTACTCGAGGGCAGAAAGTATTCAGACATTAACGGGAGTGTTTCAAAACCACAGGATGCTGTAACAACCTCCACTCTCCTTCTGGGAGGGTTTTCCACCACATTTTGGAACCATTCAAAGGACCAGTGTGTGAAATTTACAGGCATCTACTGGCAGAAATGGAATATAATATACATAAGAGTGTTTTTATTAGTGTATAATCACCTTAAACTAATAATCATTGTGTTTTTGTTCGTTTAAAATGAGCCATTAAGATTCTCTTCCACGGAGTCTGCCATGTTTCTACAGTAGCCCAGAATGGACAAACCAAATGCTTTTGGCATTTTTACGTTGACACCACAGCGTGTATACGGAAGATGAGGAAGACAATGCAGTTTTTCAGACTAACAATTAATACAATATCTAACTATATAAATAAACCTCTACATTTGACAGACTAGTTGATGTGGTAGTTGACACCATTTTGTCACCTGACGGCCACTGTAAATTCTTTGACATGTTTGGAAATGGAGGGGTGAGGGGGGATGCGTATTCAGTTGGTTGCAATCTGCGTTCTCGTCACTAGATGTCACTAAATCTCACACACTGGTCCTTTAAGGCCTTGTTTTATAGAAAATTTGGTTTCCAAGTTTTTCTTGCTTATAAATCAGGTCTTTGTTCTATATGAATTCTGTGAAAGTATAAAAACAGAGAAACGCCACGAGTCACGAGTCCTGTAACTTTGTGATGTTGCAACTATAAAGCCACCACCGTCCAACCTTAACTGACAACACAACACCAAGCGGTCACTCGGTTTGATTTCAGGAAGCCATTAAATCATTGCACAACCTTTTCCAAGTAGCTAAAGTTAATTGTTTCTGAAATACCAGAGCATTTCAGTCTGAATTTGAGTATCTCTTGGGCTCATTTTGCCGCTGACTGACTTCCACGTTTTCCTCAATGTTGACTGCAGCCATTTGCATTTACCGCTGCGTTTTACAAAGCTACAGTTGGCTACATCGTACTGTGGTCGGCATCAGAAACACAAAACACCCTCCACCAATCATCTAAAATATCTGTAGCATTAAGCATTTCAAGATTCCTCTTCATTAGAGTTAGACTGGTGAACAGGGTTGTTCAGTATATTTCAAAGTGTAAATTTCTATGCAAAGTAGGTGTTTTCTAAGAGTCAATGAATAAAACATACAAGAAATCCAGTCTGCAATCTACTTCAACCTAAATTGTTGGTTCACAATATAATTTTAAAATATGTTTTGACATGTCTCACTATTGAGCTGCTTCCCACTTTGAAGCTCGAATCTATCGACATTTATATGAAAGGTATCATTCCGTTTAGGCTGCATTTAATTTAGAAATATACTAGGAATTACGATTACGTTATGTAAATATTTGTTGTCTTTCTTACCTAGGGGTTTTGGACTGTTAAAGCAAACAAGCAGTTTGAATATGTCAACTTGAGCTGGAAAACAAACATAACTGGTATTTTTTATTTTATTTTATTGACAAAATGGTTAATTTAGAGAGAAATAATGAGATGGATTGATAAAATAAATGCTAGGAGAAGATGCTTGCGGAGAAGAACAGTTGGTCTCCCACTGGGTGGCCTGCTTATATTTCAATCTGATGTCATTTACATTTTATTAAAAGTATCATATACTTACATCAACACACCATAACTCAGCAGTTTCATTTGTGTTGTTGAGGGTTTTTTTTGGGGGGAGTGGGGGCTCTTCCTCAAGCTGACCGCCTGCACAAGTCATTTGTTTTCAAACCTGTGGTAAAGGCCACCAGCTTTATTGAAAAGTGTGTGTGTTTTATTTTCACACAAAATGGGGGTTGGCTCAGATATCTGTTGGAAACAGAGCCAGACAGTGTATTCCCCTCCTACCCTGGACTATTTCAGGTCGAAATCTTGACCTGCCAACCCATGATCCTCTCTGTTATCCACCCCACGGAAAGACATGAGCTGATGAGTCCCTTTCAATCATTGGTTTCAGATCAATTTTACCAGTGCTCGGAGCGATTTCACCGCACCAGTCCCAATTCACGGCTGCCGGATGTCCTGTTGGTGATCAAGTACCCACTTCAGCTTAAAATGCCTCAGATCAAAGGCTAATGAATAAAAGCTCATTTCCAGACCTCTTCATTCCGACGAACTAAAAAGGCGTGAGCGCTGCATGTATGATTAATCACTTTGATAAGAGATTAACACAAAGAGCCACTTGGGCTGATTTCTGCTTTTGTTTACAGGTACCACATAATGTACAGGATGTTTTCCTGCTTTTCAAGAGGGGCTAAGACCTGGGCACCGGGACAAAATACAGACTCAGTGTATGTAAATCTCTCCAGCAATATTACATTCTGTCTTTATTCCTCTCTGCGCAAATCTAATCTCGACTCCCGTGGTTTTAGAAATAAGCTAATTTCAGGCTGATGAAATTGTGTTATGAGAATGGGAGTGAGTGGATTGATTGAAAGGACAATAAGGGCCGATCAATGAGCAGATGAGCTCTGGACCTTCAGCTCCACAGCGTGCGACTCCCTGAGGCGGATTTGGCTTTGATTCGACTGACACCCTCTCATTTAGTCTTTGGGGCGGTCACCCACAGCTGTGTCTTTTCCTGGCTTTTCACTGGGGGTGGAGGGGGCTGTAGAGCTCTGATCCTGGGTCAGCCCTCTATGAATCAGCTTGGGATCATTGGAAGGGCAGCTTGGTTGACCAGAAGGTCATTTGAGGGCACTAGAAGGGTAGAGGGGCACTTTAATCAACTAGAGGTTGACAACAGAGGGGTATTATTCACCCAGCGGGCAACTTTGGGGCATGGTGGTTGACCAGCATGGCACCTGCGTGGACTAGAACGACACTTTGCTCCACCAAATGGGCAGCTGGGGCACTTTGGTCTACAAAAGAGGCACTTGGACTGACTAGAAGGACTTGGTACAGTTGGTGGTGCACCTTGGTTGACCAGGCATGTTATTTCACAAGAGGGGAACTGGTGCCAACAAGAAGAACTCTTAGAGGCACTTTGGTCAACCCAAAAATCGATTGACCAGAGGGGCCTGTTGGTCAACCAGAAGGACACTTAGGTCCACCACAGGGGCATGTAGGTTGGCACAAGGGCACAACCAGACACTCCAATTGACCACTTGGGCAATTTAATCAACTAGCACTTGAGGGATGTTAGTCAGCCATGGGGGAGATTGGAGCTGACCATTACGGCACTTTAATTACCTTGGGTCAGCTTTGGTTGGGGTATTTTGGTTAACCAGAAGGGCAACTTGATTGACTTGGACTTGGAGCATTTAGATTGACTTTTAGCTAACTAGAAAGACACTTGGGCCAGCCATTGGTGCATGTCAAGGCACTTAAATTGATCACAGGGCTACTTTGTTCAACAGGATGGATGGCTTGAACCAAATAAAAGAGCCTCTGCTGTGACAACAGAGAAAAAATGAAGCATGAAACTGTCCCATTAGGACAAAGACGTATGCTATGGAGTATAAAGGCTACAAAAAAAGGGGGCACTTCATCTCGCCACCACCCTCTGTGCACGCCACTGGTATAAATGTACAAATCTGGTGAGAACCTCCCCCCACCAACATAGCTAGCATTCCAGTGTCAGCAGCCCTCAGTTTGAATGACTTTAAGCAGGGCAGGCTCCATGGGTCACAGACATTACTTACCTACATGCAGGGAAACATCACTGTGAAAACATGGATGGAGGTTTTTTTTTTCCACCAGAAAAACACATGAAGCCTATGTGTGTGTGTGAGAGAGAGCTCTCAGACCTTTGTGTGCAAGTGTGAGCTTGTGTATTTGTGTTTGCAGGGGTCATGTATACAAAGAGAGTTCAACCAGGTGCCACACAAGTGCAGATTCAACAGGAATAACTCGGACCTCCCACGTCTTTCTGGGTCCGAGCTGGCTTGTCATCGAGCATCTTCCTCGCTCTCAACTCCTATTTCACTTTAATTTGTATATTTTTCACCACGGTCAAATCTTTTATTTTGGGGGGGGGGCTATTCTTCTTCTTCTAGCCTCACCACCTACGTCCTGTGTGAAGCCAGTATGCGAGGCCAGCTGGGAAAGTTCACGCTGGAGTTTTAGACAAGGGTGGTGAGGAAAGAAAGAGAGACGGAGGAATAAACCGCTCCCTCGGGGGAGAGATAAACATTTACTTTTCCGTGAGGGGATGGTGATAGCATTACAAGTGAGGGAATGAAGGAAGGGGGAGGAAGTAAAACGAAGTCAAATGGACAGTGAGAGTAGAAGAGATGGACGGAAAGGGAAGTACATGACTCATCAGGCTGTATCTAATGCACAATTTATTCCAATAACAGTGCATGACCTGACTTTTTTTTTCTTTCTGAAACCTTTTGAAAACTTGCAGAGCAGGGCTTGTAGAATGTTAAGTGACCATAACCACCATCGAGGCATTAATCTGCAGTTCGGGCAGGTTACCAGAACACACAGTGGGGCTTTGAAACAAGAGAGAAGAAGCAGAGCAAGCTTTCATAGGGCTTTAAATGAAAAAATTGAAATATCAGCACAGAAACTGCATCTGAAAGAAGCTGACTGCACCAAAAACAACGACATAAATGTTTATTCACCATTTATCGTTAAATAATCCGTGGTTGATGTAGGTACAAAAATGCTCGTCATGGCTGTTTCCTAAAATATGCTAATGTAAAACATGTGAATACAGTTCACTTTTTTTTTTTCCCCAGAAATGTGATAACGAATCAACACATTACTTTACTCAGGAGGTGTTTGCAACTTCAAAACAAGTGGTGATATCAGCCATGAGAATTTTGTAGACAATGTTCCCTGTGGAAAAAAAATGTTCCCCTGAGGGGTGAAGAAGTGCAGGACTTTAACTCCAGGGACTCGGGTGATGTTCATGTGACATGGTTTAGGACTACAAAAACACTAGTTTAATCAGGTCAATAACCTTTCTCTTGCTTCACCTGGTGCCTCAAACAGAAACAAATACATGTAAAGTTGCAAATTAAATGTCTTTTTTTAAGTGAGGGTGTGAGATATGCTGTCGTCTGTCATCACATTGTGTGATTAAAGGTGTCAGTATGCTTCATCTGAAACCCCGTCCCTCTACGTGCATAAATATATAAATATAGACGCCAACATCAGAAAACTTTGTCAGTTAAGTTGTAAAATTAATACAAATATTCTGACTAAAAAGTCAAAGAATAAACTACAAATCTGACGTTAACACAGAATTTCGAAACGACAAAAACAAAAATCAGCCTCCACATTCTGTAACAGCTGCATTTCAGGCTGGTTATTTCACATAACAAGAGACAGCAAGCCCTTATACACTGCATCTATACATAGTACAACAACAACAACCAATCACTGGGACTAAGAAAAGAGAAAAAAAAATGAAAGAAAGAAAAGAAAAACATACACAACACCACCTGAGGAGTGTGCAGGTCCAAACTCTGATACTCCGATAATAAACATCATTATTGTTATTATTATTATCAGTAGTAGAAGAGAAAATATTTAGCACTGATAATAATTTACTGGAAAACAAATCCAGATTTAGAAAAAGTACTCAAGTATGGTGTATTTGAGAAATATTCTTATATTTAGTTTCTTTGACTTTCTGTTTAAACAATGTGATCCCCACCTGAACCTGCAGATTAGTATTCAGTCTTTAGTGCACGTAGGACTAAAAGATCTTTAGTGAAATCAAGTGGTTACAGCAGAAAAACAAACAACTTGCTTTGTTCTTCAGCAGAAAACAGGACTATTGAAATGGATTTTTCTCTGCAGAGTCGAGCGTCATTATATTGTGTTTAATGGAGGAGGACTGAGGGGTTGTAATGCCTGTGTCACAACATAACACTCTGTGCTACTTTAATAGTGCTGCTTTGTTAAGAGGAAAAAAAAACAGGAAAGAATCTGCCCTCTGTGCTCGAGTGTGATATACATCCACTCCATATAGAGCGGTTATTCCTCCATGTGTGTTGGTGTGCGATGGAGGGCTCATAAGGCCATGAGAAACATTAAAATGCACTGCTGTGTGTTGGGCTGGCAGCCCCACTGACCCTAATTTATAATGACTCTATTGTCTTGGGGGACACAGACGTATATCAGGCATAAATGAAGTAGGACAGGCACTTTAGCTGGTGAGATGAGGTGATTATAGCCCATGGATTAGTCTGCCCGGGCGAGGTGGATGATCAGCTTGACGTGCACACACACACACACACACACACGCACATGCACGCAAAACACTTGCAGGCTGCAGGGTTGTATATACACATAAATGCATTTACAAGGCGCACGACACCCAAACAGACACAGTGTGAGGTGGATTTACTGTAACAAAAAAACCAAAAGAGGAGGAGTGCGATGCTGTCGAGGCGCTCGCTAGTGATTTACGTCTTTTTTAAGATGGTATGGACAAGTTAAAGGCACAGAGAGGGAGGTGATATTTTCTGACAGGTTTTTTGTTGCAAAATAAAACATGAAAGTATCTTGAGTTTGTGTTAAAACCATCTAAAACCCAAAAACCCAACACTTGGATGAGGGAACCAGGAGCGCTAAAATGCTAACTTACGTCCAGGTTTTAGGACTTGTAAGGTTTCTGGGGTTATCATTACACCACTACAGAGTAAAATAAGGTCAAAGATACGAAAAGGGAATAAGAACTGGTCTGGTTTGGCACGGCATGCTTTTATTTCAGGCCCAGTAGTAAAACTAAATGTAGAATTTGGATGTGACGAAGTGGAACCTCACCTAAATACACCAGTTAAATCTGCAGCTGTGATTACCTGTGCTCCGATCTGAAGTCCATAGACCGTGCAGATGCACCGTCTAAACCAGACAAAACCAGTTCTTCTGTACTTTCCTAACCACAACTTTACCTCATGCTCAGACCGAACGGAAAGGGGAAGTACTTTACACCTCTTCCTGCCGTGCCAGGAATAAATTCACCAAACAAATACGACAACGAACTGATCTCCAAGTGCTTGTTTTTACCACTGACAGACTCAGATTGTTAAGTGTTGTTAAGGATTCCTACAGAGACAGAGCTTTTTATTAAAGAGTAAAATCCTTTTAGTTTAACCACAAACATCAACAGTCATTTTAGCAAACAGAACATGTCACCTGCTGGAACACTGCTGCTTCGACCAGTTAGTTTGTGTTATTGTGTGACTTTCAGAGATAGAAGAAGTGTTCAGATCCTTTACATAAGTGAAAGCTTTTTGTCCCATTTACTCTTAATGTTATGTGTTTTCAAACTCGTGACTTAAACCAGACTTGACGAACCCTGATCTCATCAGCTCTAACCCTGGGTTAATAAAACGGTTTGCTCCATTTGTGAATGTTTTCACAATAAACTCTGCTTTTCTGATCCTGCTTTATAAAACACTCCTCTGCTTTCATCTTTTTATTGTGCACACACACTTTTTCACAAGGTTTTTCACACATTTGCGAATCTATTAAACTCTATCAGTCCTTTTTTTTTATTTTAACAATGATTCAAAGTATGATAAAGACAGGTGAAATCAGCTACAGCTGCACACAGATTAAGATAAGGTGAAAATCTTAAACATAAAAGTCCTCGTTGGACACAACCCAGCTGCAGTTATCTCACTCTGAAGCAGCAGTGTGGACCTCTTCGCCACTGTGCTGCTCGGTCGCAGGCTATAAAGCATTCGATGTGATGTATTTATAAAGCATTTGATGCGATATCAACCCACTGCCCTTTCTATTCCACTTCATTTTGCAGGTGCTTAACCCAGAGATGTGTCCTGGTAAAATAAAAAAAACCTCATCGTGTGAGAAAGCATTCCTACTCAGCCCTTTAACTGCTGCTTTTATAAAAGCTATTTCATTTTTTCTGCACTTTGAAGGACCTCAACAGTTTTAAAGAAAGACTATCAAGGGCCGAACAGACGGAGGGAAACTCTGAACCCGGGGGGGGCGAGCTGGAGTTCACCCTGAGCCACGTTCAGATGGAATAAATCAGGTTGTTTGTGAACAGGAGCTGCGAGTTTGAGGAGGCTGCTCAGTGTCTCAGTAAAGTTTACAATCCTCCTGTTGAGCCCAGATCGGCTCCCTCAGTGGTACTGTTGTGATGAGGAGGATTAGTTCACCTGCCAGGCTGAGCTGTCTCTGCTCTGACTCACTGATGGACACCCTCCACCCTCCACCTGGCCATGTTTACGCAGCATACACACTTTATATTCCAGAGAATTGATCCACACCTCCTGCTGCTATTCCCGTGACCACCACTATGTGGCGCACTGAGTCATGAACCCACAGCACAGCACACTGCAGATCTACAGCCCTGTAACCTGCGGGAGACTAAGTTTATAACGCCTGTGAGATGAATGTGTTGCCAGTAAAAACCCCGAGAATGTAAAAGCTGTTGACAGTAAAATGTGCCGCTGTTCCTGAGTCAGTTAGCGTGGGATTGAAAGTATTGTTTTCCCCAAAACAAGTGAGGACTGTGCCAAGGTGGATACTTGTCATACATACTGGTCTCAGGACAGTTTTGCCGGTTAAAGCCCTTTACACGCATGAAAACGGCTGAACTTTTACGGAGCAGCAAAACACGAGAAAGCGAAACTTTGGACAGATTTTTGAGTATTAACTGTAAATACGCTTTAACCGGTGTTCATGAAATGATGTGGATCTGTGTGCCGGTCTGAGAGGCACACATACACCCCCCCATGGGAGGGAGGGATGTTGTTTTTGTAAGCGAGACGCCCGTCATTCAAAAATCCAAGCCAATGAGACTGTGCGCAAACCGTGAAACTGTACGCTGCAAGAAATATCCGCAATAATAAACAAACAGCGCTGCTGCTGCTGCTGCTGCTGCTGCGGGGGGAGACAGCACTGCGCGATTTTACTGGTCTTCTCCAGCCGGACTGATGTGGTTCTCCGGCGTTTGTGAAAAGGCGACGCGTCTTGGAGAAAACGAGCGTGAGATGATTCAACAGTTTTTGAGGCGAAACATTTTTTGCAGTGTGCCCCGGCTGGCACAGTAGGAGAGGAGAGAGAGAGAGAGAGAGAGAGAGAGAGAGAGAGAGGGATTGGGAGGTGGAGGAGTTGGAGGAGGAGGAGGAGGAGTGGGGGGGTTGGTCCGGGAGAGCATGGCCGCAGGAGCCTCAGCGCTGCTGACTTGGTTTGGTTCCTCCACATTGATAACACCGCTTCTCGTGCGCTCTCGGTTATGTGGCGCAGCCGCTCGTCGGGAGGGGACGTCTGACCCGGAGACTGTGTGCGTTTACGCGCGGCGGAGAGAGGCTCTGATTTACTGCGTTGCTGTCGCCGTCGCTGTTGTTGTTGGTTGCTCGGCAGGGCAGGAGCGCTCGGGCAGCTGCTGCGGGCTCAGCCGGAGCTGAAGCCGCTGGTTTGAGTCGATCCACGGGGGAAACAGGAGGAGAGATCCCGGGCTGGAGAGGAGCAACAAGCACGAGGACTGTTTTACCTCTGCATCGTGGAACATTTATCCTCTGATTTTATTATTATTTCCTCTGCGCGTGCAGCGCTGCCTCCTCTCTGGGAAATTCAGCGCGAGTTGGAGAAACTGTTCGCAGCGCGGAGCGGAGTTGAGCTTGTTCGTGCTACAGGCTGAATGACTGTGGATCTCCAGCGTCTGTTTTACAGTTTAAGAAGAAGTGTTTTTATTAAAGCGAGAGACGAGCAGAGCAAACGAGCTGACTGGTAAAACGAGCGAGAAACAGCTGCTTTAAAAGAAGAGAATTTAAGATTTAGTTTTATCGCAAAAACACCCAGAGGAAGGAGCCACATCTGTGCGGGAATAAGTGGACTCTCATTTCACCACCACGTCCATCAAAAACCCCGAGAACCACAGGAGGTGGGACTGTAAAATACATCGATTTGGCTTCGTCGTGGACTTCCAGAGAGAATATGCCGCAGGTGGAAATGATCCTCTTCCTCATCCTCATCATTGGGATGTGTGTGTACGGCCAGGACCCGGCGTCCAAGGTGGTGTCCGACCGCTACGCCGTCTACTGGAACCGGACTAACCCCAAGTAAGTAACCCGGCACAGAGCAGGGGGATCAGCGGAGGAGGCGGCGGAGCTGCGCGGCTGACGGTGCACTCTTGCTGTAGTTTGTGGTGTGTGTGTGTGTGTGTGTGTGTGTGAGAGAGCTGCGTTTTGCGCCTTACAGAAGCGAAACAAAACTGCGCTTTAAATATGTCCAGTTTAAAATCCACCCTGCTTTGACAGCAGCCTGTTTGATGCACATCATGTTGTATCATTTGCTTTGAATCAGCACCGTTAGAAACTGCTCTCCGGCGCACACCACGCTGACAAATTGTGTGTTTGTCAGCTTTGTATTTGTTGTCGTGATCACAGTTTAATAAGCGTCCATATCAGCATCATCTGTGCAGCATAAATCACACATGACAGTGGAACAACCAGGCGTTTTCACACACACACACACACACACACAGGCTGTCCCGCTATTACGCACCATTACGCGCTATTACGCATTAATGCTCAATATTTGCTCCATGAAAATTAAAGTGTGCTTTGCTGCAAAGCTGCTGCTGCTGCTGTTGTTGGGGGGAACTGTACTCGGCTGGGTTACAATAATGCTGAGTCGCTCCCAGTCTGCTGCCATCGATTAGAATTGACAGGAGCGGTTCCCCGTGCCAAAAATGGGAGACTCATCCAGCGGAGCTATTTCATGCCGAGTTATGTCGGGTTTATGTCGCTTGTTATGTGTCGGTGCATCTCGGTGACACGCTGCTTTGCATTTAATTGCTGAAAAAGTGGATTTTTTGTTGTCGTGTTGAGTGAACACCCCGCAGTTAGAAACTTTGGGCTGCTTCCTGGTTCTAATTATCGCAACTTTTCTCCAGAAACTTTTTGGATTTGAGCCCAGGTTCGTAATAAAAGTGACATTTCTCCTCCTGAGTGTTGTCAGGGCACCTCCCTCGGTGACTCACTGTCTCATAATATGGGCCACAGTACTTTTACTTACTTGGCTACAGTTTCGGCGTGAGTCAAGGAAAGAGAGGAAAAACAAATCATATCAACATTTGCTCAAGGACAAGAAGAAACTGGTTTGTTGGGCTTCAAGAGTCAAAACACACAAACAAAGAGCTGCTGTGTGTCATTATAATGTGACCCTGAGGGAAGAGAGGTTGGTGGTAGAGGGGTTGTTGCATGATACAAATGCAAATGTGGTGGTGACATGAAAGGCTGGTGGAGTTCCTGCTCTGCTAACGGACAGATATCTGAGTCTGATAACAGCTTTCTGTCCTCACAGGGCTGCAGGTTGTTTTTGTCCTCCCTCCTTCTTCTTCTTCTTCTTCTTGGCCTCTTCCCAGTTCCCAAGTCTGGGATCTTGGTTGCCATGCCCCCCTCTCTTCCCCCTTCCCTCCCCTAGTGTCCTCCCTGCCTCTCCCTCCTTGGCCCACGCTGGGGCAGACAATAAGAGGGGGTACACAGGGGTATTTCAGCAGCGGCCAAGGCTCAGCGTGGCGCTCGGTCTTGTGAGAGATCCACACATGCTGAGGTCACACACTCGGTAGTAACCAGGCGAGTCGCGGGGTTAAGCAGCGCAGAGGGGACCGTTGTCAGGGTCAAAACCGGGGCAGCACCGCCAGGGCCCCCGGTGACGGGCCCCGGCACGGCACCCCGCCTGGGGCTTTGTCTCGGCCAGAATGGAAGTTGGGGGGCTAAATAAATGAGTAACTCTAAATGACTGTCTCCTTTTCTCATTCATGACTTTAATCTAAACCTGACCCGGGCTTTATAACGTAAGAGAGGGTTCGTGCTTAAAGCCTGGGCCCCCCCCACCCCCGGCAGAACCTCACAGTACTCCACACAAGCTCATGGGTTCCTGGATCCCCACTGTTTAATGTAACCATACTCGGTATTGGAGTCCTGAGAACCTGCTGCGGTACAGTCCTAAACTCCCAGATGAGCTTTCCTCCCCCCTCCTCTGCTGTATATTTGACCAAAGTGTGTGTGTGTGTGTGTGTGTGTGTGTGTGTGTGTGTGTGTTTGGGGGGGGGGGCATCCAGAGCAGCAGTCCACACTCAGCCATTCATGAATCCCCCTACAGGAGATCTGGAATTGAAATGGGAAGTGAATCGTGAAAAATGGAAATGCGATGACATTTTCATGTTTTTCTATTGTTTCAAAAGCACTTTTTTTTTTCTTTTAGTAATTTAGATAAACGTGGGTTCGTGTGTTTGATACGCTTTCAGTCTCAGCATCTAGAGCGGAGCAGGACGAGCGGAGGAGGGATTTACAGCCCCGAGGATGGTTCAAGCCTCGCCTGGAGTTTGAGAAGCTTCCACAGTGACAGCGAGTAGCTGCGCTCGTATAAGCTACTTAATGAAATTAAATGTATCAGGAAGCCCTTGTTAGGAAAGAACTGCTGAGACACAATTGATGTAATGACTCCTAGCTTGTGTTTTATATGCCAACCCCCCCAGAAAGGCTTCAGATAATTGTGCTGTTTTGTTATTTATCACTTGGCGTACAGGACTGCGGTGAAATCTCGAGCATTGTTCGGGCTGTTAGTGTGTGGGTGTAGGTAAGCCGTGCACATGCAGGGTTCGGAAAAGTGTGGGGATAATCCCAGTGTGGATATAATCGTAAAAAAATGTAGGAAATTCACAAAAATATGAGAGGAGCAGAGTCTGACTCCTTTCGGCTGTGATAGATATTAGTCAGATAAGAGTCATGAGAGCAGAATCTGCACAACAATTCCCTGCTTTATCAGGCCTAAGTACTTGGTTCCACTTTCTAATAAAGCATGGAAGTTTATGAGTTGTAACTAATGGCTTTATTTTTGTCAGATTAATCATTTAGTAATCGATCAGGAAGAAGCCATTTGTCAGAACAACGTCTGGATTATCAGGCTGCGAACGGAGAGTCTGAAAGAGCTGAGACCAAAACCCACTGAAAACCCTGCAGACTCCACTGATTACTGTGGTGGAATAACCCTTTATTAAAGACTCACTAACATTTATAAATAGACATATTGAGAGAGAAACTTATAGTGTAGTAAAATGCTAATTTAGCTGCAGATTCAGTGTGTTTTTAGATATTGTGATAGAAGAATCAGATGTGAAGCTGTCAGAAATTAACAAATGGTTGGTAAATAATTGATAAAAGCTTAGTAAATCTTATAAAGTGTGACTTATTAGAAAGTTTTAACTGTTAATAAAAGGGTTTAAAGGCTGATTAATGATCTGTCAGTGATAAAGCGGCTAGTTACGACTAAACTAAACTCTTTATTAAGTATGTCTGAGCTGTAAAACATTATTAACAGATGTGTTAAAGTCACAGTTACAACTTACAAACCTTGTATTCAGTAAGGGTTTGTAAGAGAAAAAAAATGGCAGCAGGGCAAGAAATCAAAAGCTGGAAAACAAAAGCTGAAGCGTTTGGTGGCGGAAAAGCTCATGTAAGAAAAATGAGCCACAGATGTTCCTTGTCAGCTTCGCCGTCTGTGTCGGTAACCGAATGATGGAATAAAGTGTACGAGTGGGGTATTTACTGCTGCTCTGACAAGGAGCTATTAGTGAATTCCCTGCTCACAGGCTATTTAGCTGCTTCATTAAGACCCACCCGGGTCCATATGGTCCGCATGCGGGCGTTGCCGTGGCCCAAGGTGTTTATTTGTTGCTGATAGGTGGGATCAGCGGAGAATCAGGGCCGAGTTCCGTCCCTAATCTCCCGAGCTGTTTGTGTCTGAGACGCCATGGAAACTGATACCCCTCCTCATCAAAGAACCTCATTGGGTGGGACTAACGACCTGACAGCTGGGGGAGAGGGGGATTCCAGCATCCAGGGAGAGCTCTGTCACCCCGGGGGTTTGCTTTAATCCCTGATAATGCCCCGGCCAAAGCTTTCCCCGGCAGATGCAACATATTTCCCCATGTGACAATCAAACAATGCTTTTCTTGTGTGACTTTAAAGAAGTTTACTTGATTACTTTTAGTTGGGGGTAACACCTCAGACACTTGTGCAGAATTACCTCCGCTGTTTGCTTTTCTTGCGCTGCTCTCTTTTTAATCTCCACTTAAAGAAACAATGCTTCATTTTTCACTTTAGCGCCGAGCTGATGTTGTGATAGTTTCCCAGCGGCATTGTGAGTTTCAACCCCGTTTGCATTGTTCCCAGTGTTTACCCTCGCTTTCCCCTCTCAGCCTTTTTCCCGGCTCCCTGCCGCTCGGTTCCGCTTGGATTAAAATAAAAAACGCACACCAAAAAAAAGGCGACCACGTCCAAATATTGACTGGGTCTCAGGACTTGCAGCCCCGGCGCAGACCGTGCCTGAAAGGCCGCTATTGTTCAGCTCGTACTCAGCGGCCCATAGCCGGCTTTTAGCAGTGCAGGGAGACAGGGTGCATATGTTATCCGAGGTGGAGCAGGCTGATTGTAACAGGAGGGACAACACCGTCAAGGCGGCGGGGGCGGGCGGTTGAGAGAAACTTCCACATTAGGGGCCAGAGGCTACGACAGGGGAACAGTGTCCAGGCCGCGGAGTCCCTGGGTGGGGTCAGGACCAGTGTTTCCACCGTGAGGAAGTGTCAGACTCGAAAAGCATCAAAGAGAGCTGAGTGGATGTGATTTCCTGCTCAGGGGGCTTTGGAAACTATCAATAAACTGGGGATGAGAGGCCTCTTATCTGAGGTTTACCTTCCATTTTATTAGAGTGCAGGAGCATTAAAGCCTTCTCCTCGCAGCACTTCAGCCTCTCTGCACGTGAAATGAAAATGAAAGAGTGTCACATCTTAAGATACGAGACTCGGTTCCTCGTATCATGTCAGCTTCCTACCGCCATCACAGAATCCACTTAAAAGCCTGAATCTTCAGGTCAATTAAGGTGCGAGTTTCCATACTCATGGTTTCTGCACAGGGCGGACTGGTCGTCCTGTGGGGACGCCCGTCATTCCTCATGCTCTCTACGACTGCTGCCCCAGCCCCTCCCTTCACCCTCTGACTAATAAGGCGAGGTCCTCGGGCTGCCGGGGCGTGATTGACAGGAACTAGCAAGACGAGAGGTTACTAATAAGTGTGGCAGGTTTATTGGTTCCAGGCAACAACTCTCCCAGGCTCTGGCACGGCAGATGCACTGTGGTTACAATAACTGTTGCAAATTGGTGGATTTTTTCTTTATTTTGCTGGTTGTGCTTTTCTCAGAAGAATTTCCACCTTAAAAAATGTCAATTTGTGAGCCCTAAAAGTCTGGATTCCCCAGAATAACAGAAGAAAATCAACCAATTCAGAATCATTAACACGACCAAATTTCAACTGAAGGCAGCTTGTTTCAAGATTTTTCTAGATGTAATTGTCAGTATCTTAAAAGAAGGCAGAATAAGGTAAATTGCTGTACTAGAATCAACCATACAGCACAATCCTTTCAGCAAATTACTAATACAAATCACCTTTTTTCAAGAATTTTCTAGAAATAAGTCTCAGTATGTTATAATAAGACTGAATAAGTTAAATTACTGCACCAGAATCAAGAAAAACTAAGTTTGATTTAGAAAATTCAACCTTCGAATGACAAAGTCTGACCATACAGTATACAAATCCACTTTTTTCAAGAATTTTCTAGAACCAAGTCTCAGTATCTTGGAAAAAGACAGAATGTGGTAATTTTTTATCATGAGAATCCCTAAAATGACTCTTGATCTACAAAAGTGAAAAAACAAAAAGTCAGTGTGGCACAATTTACTTAATTAGATTCCAATAAGTGAAGCAGTTCCAAGAATTATTGATTATCTAGAAAATTTCACTCAAAAGTAAAATACGATAACTTCAACCTATTTTTTTAATAGAAGTTATATTGTTTCAAGAATTTTGTAGACTTGAGTCAGTATCTCTAAGACAGAAGGAGGAAAACTGCCTTTCTAGAATCAAGAAAAACCAATCACATTAAGAAAATCCAGCATAGAAATGAAAAAAATCTGCCCATGCAGCACAAGAACATCAAGTTGTTTTCAATACTGATCAACTTGTTTAAAGAATTTTCTAGTGCTCCGTGTCAGGTTCTTGAAAGCAACAAGAATAAAACAGATTACAACACTAAAATCTTTAAAAAAAATAATCTGCCTGGCAACATAATTTCAGCTGATACAAGTCGTATTGTTTTAAGAACTTTCTACTTGAGCAAGAAAACTTGCTCAAATTTCAAGATTTATAAATGTTCATGACTCAACAGTGGCTAAAATGACCTGATACACTGTTCAGATCAGATACTGTGTGAGTTTGGCTTCTTCTGTTTGATATGCGCGACAGTCAATGGATTAGCGGGGGGACTCTTCAGGCCCTAATCTCGCCGTCTCACTCCAGTGCACAGAGGTTCACTTTTCTGCTGTTTTAATCTTGGTGGAGCTTTCTTTTTTAACTTTTTTTTTCCTTCTGTGTACGCTGTTTAAATGTGAGTGGTGAAATGGCATCCCCTGTGTCTTTGTAGGCACCGGTGAGGGTATTAGCAAAGAGGCTCTAAGGGGCTTAAGAGGTCAGCCCTCCCTTTGTGTGGAGACACAAAACACTTCCTGTGGGACCCTTCACCCCTCTCTGTTCTTCCCTCAGAAAGCCAGACCCTGCCTGACCATTCACATTAATCAGCCTTAGCTCCTAATGACTGCAGTAAAGCTTCTGAAAAGTGCTTCCAAAATGGTCCTAAAGAGCCACTAAGCTGCTAACAGACTGGGCATGGCTGCTGCTGTTTGCAGGGCATCACACGGTATCAAAGATAGCGGGGTGGCTGCCTGGATGTCCTGGCTGCATTTTTATGTTCTCCTTAACACCATAAAAGCAGTGAAACATGAGTTTAGTTAGTTTGTCGAGACCCAGAGTCCAAGAAAACAGTCAAAGTTTGTCAGAGAACACTTGAAAATGTTTTCTGTTCCAGACTCTACTGCAAAAAAACTCCATTTAAGGAGGATGGTTTTGTGTATTATTGAACCACAAATGACCTTTATTTTTTTGTGCAGAAGTGTTGTTTCAAACCGATTCCAGTAGAAATCAATTTGTTTCACACTTTTTCTACAATCAGGGAACATTATTCTTGAATCCAGTGCAACATTTGCTCTTAATTGATGTCTGTCTTCACTAGAAAAGTCTTGAAATAAGTTGATTTGTGTTGGAAAGAGGTTGAAATAATGATTCTTTTCCAAAAAATGCCTTGAGAATGTGGAGATTTTTTGCAGTGTAGAAGTTAGAGGTGCATTTATACTCCGCTCTTTGAAGTAAAGGATGAGCTGATTCAGGATCAGACAGTGAATAACTCTCTCTGGGTGATCATTAAAGCTTAATATCGACTTAAAACTGTCAGTTAAACGTCCGCCGCTTTGACTTGTTAGCTGCGATGTCAGTAGTTTTACTACCTGACGAGGAAAGCTCTGCTGTCTCCTCTGGTTTAAGACAAATGGAGGTTAATGAGAAAACTGGCACGTCAGTAGATTGGAATCATATATGATTACAGCTGAAATGTAAATTGGCTTGAAATATACGCTTGATAAAAAGCAAATGTGATCATTTTGACAGTGGGGGCCAAACCTCCGAGTAAATGTTTCTGGAACTATATTTGGGTCACTGTGGCTTTTGGAGGGAGGCCCGAAACAAAAAAGTATGCGTACCTCCTCATCAGCGCCATATTTCCTGATTTTAAATGGCTGCTGACTTTTAGCTTTTTGTGTATCTTGGAAGGAATTAGACAAAGCTGATGTGTGAGCGTATTACTTTTCCAGTCAGTTTCGTGAATCATGTGTGTGATTCACTGGGGCGATGAGGCTTCTCTGAGCTTCTCGTACGATCGCCAGTTATTCTTTCAGGCCACAAAGACGAAGCAAAAACATCTCTGATGAGGTGAAATGTGCTTTTTGTGGGCGACACTGCTGCTGTCTAATTGCTTTTGTTTCTGGGGTTCAAATGTCTCGTATAATAGTTTTGGTATGAGGGGTTTATCTGATGATGGTTTTTCAGACCACAACAGAGAAGTTGTTCTAGCTTGTTTAGTCGTTTTCAGTCTCCCGTGGTGAGAAAATATTGAAAAGACAAATGTTATTTATCTCCGTGTTGTTGTTGCATGAACTTGGTGTGACTTTGCGGGACCTTTTCCGTGTGGCTCTCTGGTCCGTGGAGACTCAAAGTGTTTCCTCCTGTTGGATTTCTGCACACTTGGTGCTGTGGGACACATGAAATATTAAAAAAGCTGTTTGTGATCTCACGATAGAGCCTGGACAAACCTTCACACGCAACCAGGAGAAATCCAGGTCAGGACCGCCATGACTTTAATAGAGGGGTCGTCATCATGTCGGCTTTTCTTTTCTTCCCTTTTCTTTTTTTTTTTTAACTCAAATCCTTTCCTGGCCTGTGCTGCTTTGGTGATGAATGACTGCGATTAAATTGTTTTTGGTATTTTATCATCGCGCAACTTGAGTTGCAGGGTCATTAATTGAAATCTCAGACTGCCAAGATCTGTACACTTTCCATAGACGTGGCTGACTTTCTCCTCCTCCTCCTACTCGCCTTTTTCTCTGTGGTGTGTGGCGGAGCGTGGAGCGCGGGGGCAGCCATTTTCCAAAAAATTCCAGACTCCATTTTGTTTCAGGGAATAAAAAAAGTAGGTTACGAATCCTGGGATGTCACTCGAGCAGTTTCTGACGTTTCTGATCTGACACTCAACTACTGTAAAAAAAAAAAAAAAAGTCATTCGTGTCTGTGAAAGAGATCATGTGTGTCAGCTGTTTCCTAAAGCGTGAAAAAAATCTGGTGGAGAAGTAACAATACTATCCTGAAAGCAGATCTGCTTATTTTTAATATTTTCCAGTGTCATATTCTTTTCTCTTTACTCGAGTGCAGTGACCTGTTTTAGTTTGACACTCATTTCTAGAAATTTAAAAAATTTGTTTCTATTCAAAAAATGTTGATGTTGTCTTCCTTCGCTTGCTAATTTTTCACTTCTTTTAGGAAACTTTTGGTTTCAAGGCTCAGTTACAGCATCAGACAGGACAGTTTCGCATTCCTTAAAATTTATCTCTTTTTATCTCTTAGAAATATCTGTGCAGGTAGATCAATAAAGGCTGAAATTGGGGGCAAATAAGTTCAAAATCTGGGAAATTATTTGACAATATTTCCTAAAACTATCACACAAACCAAGATACCACAAACACTACCCAGACTTGAGAAGTTATAAAGTTTGGGAAACTGGGGATAAAGGTTCTCTAGGTTCAGAGAAGTCAGATTATTGTGTAGTTTTTGTCCTGTTTTCAAATTGTTTTCTCTTCTTGACTCGTCTCGTATAAACTCCATGAAAAAATAAGCAAAAACCAAGACCAATCATCTCGAAACAAGATTAAAAATCTGACTTAAATGCGGTTTGATAAGCTCATTTATGTTTGATAAGGATGTAATAAGCTTCTATGAGTTTGTTGACTGATTGACCCACTAACACAATGATGATGATACAACTTGCCACGTGTTTGTTTAATGCACAAGCTGGTCGTTGTGCGCCATCACCGCTGCCCTATCTGAGCCGCTACCTCAGTGCTCATATCACTGGTCGTGGCAGCAGCACAGTGGGAACACGGGGGGCAGATGCTGCGAGCGCTCGCGCCGATGATCAACCCCCACCACCACCACCAGCCCCCTCCCTCCCTTTTTATGTCTTGGCTCCATCAGGGCCCTGAGTTATTCTAGTGCATAATTGATGGAGGAGTTAGAATAGCAGAAGTAATGCGATGAGAGGGTGCAGCCAAGCGGAGCGAGGGATCGCGTGCGTGGGGCTGCAAACATTGCAGGGGACGAGAGGAGGGCATCTGGCGTAACAGGTCCCCGGCGCTGAGTCGACGCCGAATATGTCACCGGCTCGGGCCAATCGCGGCGCTCCTCGTCCTCCGCCAATCAGGCGTCTCCACTTACTACTACGTTCTCATGAATCGGGGGGCGAGAGACGAGTGCTTCTCGCTGCTTTCTGTCCACCCGTCTTTTCCTTTTCATTTGTGGTATTAAAGCTTCAAGTTGAGTCAGATGTATAATTAAGATCATTTACATTTTACTGCAGGTTCCAGAGGCGTGTAGATCACCTCAGGTTGTTTTTCTGCCTCAGAAAGCTTCCTTTGTCCCTGTGGTGCATTCTTAAAGTCGTCCTTTCTGCGGTATCAGCAGCGACAGGGTGGATATCACACCTAGACGAGCACCTACAAAGGGAAACTAATGGCCCAACAAGCCTTGTATTGTCTGTTTAACAAAAGGGACAAGGTCACAGATAACCTGTCCCGTCCTGCTTCAAAGAGACTCTGAGGGAACAAATAAAGAAAAACCACAGACGGGTTTCACCCTCTGCCTCGCCCCAAACCCTCACTCTGTTTTAATCTAATTAAGGAAAAGAATGTGACTGAAAATAATCTAAATATTTTTAGATTTAAAAGATAAAGATATTTAAAAAAAACTGAATAGGTATTTTATGATTTAATTCACCAAATAAATCTAATTTTGCTTAAAAACATCCACTTTAACAAGTTATTTTATCTCTTATTCAATCTGTTAAATGTATTTTCCTGAAAACAAAAGGAAAATCTGCAAAATTTTCAAGAAACAAGAGTCAGTTTCTGTGAATAAGTAAAAAAAAAAAGTCAAGGAAACAACTTTATATTTATAAAAAGCTAAAAACATGTTAAATTGTTCTGCACCGTGACATAATTCCACCTCATTAACATCTTTTCATGTTTTTAAAAAATAAAACTACAGCATTTATCATGCTTTAAAACAAAAGTGATTAAAACTAAAGAAGAAAACAAACTTACTTCACTTATTTTCTTCACTTTACCTCAGACCACATGACTCAGTGATAATACAGTGTTTGTGTTGTGTATCAATTACTTTCATATTCTGGTGTCTTAATGTGCAAAATGTGCGTTGGCCACAGCTAATGGGGATTTATTGAAATTTCACAGGCAGAGGAAAGTGTTCTCTTAATTACCCAGCAGCAGAGCGTAATGAAAACAGTAAAGTTGTGCAGAGTTTTTTTGTTGCAGACAGTAGCTGGGTGTTTGAAGTCGGCTCCTGAAACACAGACCTGTCCGGCGGAGCACTTAGAGGCCACTGGACCGGGACTGTGCCTATTAAGATCATAAAATCCCGCTCATAAAGATGTTTTATTTGTTTCCTGAGTGTGCCGGCTGCTTAGGTTTCCATCAGAAGTCTTTATGGCTCGCTGCTCATATTTCTGTCTCTGGATGGAGGTGATATTAAGTTTTAGTGGAGTTTTGTAAGTAGCAAAAGCCTGGTCACCAAAAGTTCACTAATTATTTTTTCTTTCTGTTAATGGGCTGTTTCCTTTTTTTTTTTTTTTTTTTTTTAAAGCTGCAGTATGGTGGAATAAATACAGTATATGTATGATTTTACTGCAGGTGTTTTAATCTCTGCATCACAGGGAAAACTAATTCTAATGCAAGTAGATGTTATTTCAATTTATAGGTAAATATTTGAATCAGAAATGATGATTAAATCCCACAAAAGTATGATTTATAATCAATAGAATCAGATTATTTTTATCAGCAGCTGCATAGATATTCTATTATTATACCTATGTTGTGCTTTGTACATAAGACATTTTTTAAAAACCCCAGATATTTACTTTTTTTTAAAAATAACAATTTTTAATTTTAAAATTTTAAATAATTCTTTATTTTGAGATTAAAATATACTACACCCAAAATTATATATTTATCATAAAATATGGTAATATAAGCATACAAATGTTGATATATTATTTGTGTGCATGCATAGTAGATGAAAATACTTTCCTGGTGTGTAATACGAAGTTACAGTTACATTTAGTTAAACAGAAAATTAATTAAATCTTGAATATTGTGGTAAAATGTGCAGAATTTATTGAATAAACAGCTTTTTCACATTGACAGAAAATATTTAAAAATTAAAAATTGCAGGAAATTAATTTATTTTACAGCCGTCGTAATTTTTAGATATAATTTTTCGCGTTCTCGTGGACGTAATTTTGATAATTAATCTCATTTTAAGTCGTATGACTGGTGTTTTATATGAATTACGGGGGGGATTTTTTTCTGAGGCAGGCTGGCATTTGCAGGGTTGAACCTGGCTTTGATGCCGCCATGTGTCGTTGGCGCCGGGCTCCACTTCTGTCACTTCCCCTCAGTTTCACTTTATTCAAGTCTTTCTGATTATAGGCTGGAAATAAACGAGTAAGAATTGATCGAAGGAGGTAAAAAAGAAAATACGGGGTGGGGGGGATGTCTGATGTTGTGGTGGATGTTGGAAGTCCTGTGACTGCTCCCTCTGGGGTCACATGGTCCCTTTTTCCAGAAGTAGTGCTGGTGAGGTCTAGACACGCGATACACAGGGGGGTTAGAGAAACACGCCGGCTAAGACGTCACACGCATTTACCATCCACCAAGCCACTCCTGTAATATGGAGGCAGGCCTGATTCTAAATTTTGCCCAGCAACCCAGCAGTGTAGTGGGAGATGTGGTTTTTCTGGTGCAGCACCACTGACTGAAACACCTCTTCACTTATCCAGTCAGAAATTACACTTTCCTGATCACTTCAGAGTAAAACGAGGAGATTTAAGAGTTCGCAGGAGTTTAAAGTTTGTTTTAAAGTGATCAAAATGTTCTTTATTTTGATTTATTCCTGCGCTGAATCAAGAGTTTGAGCTCTGCGCCAGCTGAGAGGGCTTTTCTACATATGGTGATCTCATATCTGTGTCATTTTTGGCCCCAAAAATGTTACAAAAAAATTAGGTTACAAATCATCCACCCTACAGTCAAACTGGATAAATATGCAAATTTGATCCGAGCCTAAAAAAAAAAAAGCAGCAGCAGGGGTGTGTCCTCTCAGAAAGTCACCAATCAGGCTTTAACCCATTACCTCGCGGCGGCCAATGAGCCGTGCAGCAGCTGTGCGTTCATTGGCCCGTTGAGCACAGATAACCAAAACTGTGCCAGATACACCAGGGTAGAAATAACCCAGAATTCCTGTTGCCTGAAGGGAGCAAAGCTCTTAATGCAGCATGTTGAATTCGTGCTGCAGCAGCAGCAGCAGAAGCAGAAGCCTGCTGCTTTCTGGGGGGATGTAAACTCAAATGCCAACAACTATCTGAATAAATCACCATCACTGTATGGTCTCCATGCATCGTGGCAAGGACACACACAGACACACACACAGTATAAATGTGAGGAGGTTACAGGGAGCGGAGTTTGCTTCTGCTTGCTCATTATCTCTTCCACTGTTTCTCATTTCGCTCCCTCTTCTTCTGACTTTTCTTTCAAGGAAGCTCGAGCCTCTTTCCCTCAACAATTAATCGATATTTTATCTTAGAACAACTCTGAGAGAAAAATTAATCTGGTTAACCCTCCCCATCCCCAACAGTTGGTGTCCCAAAATATTCTCACAAATCCCCCGAAAATCCAAAGTATGAGTGCCAGACTTCCAACTTTTGGTCTTTTAGCGTTAAAATTTGTCATATGCAACATAATGGGCTCATACAATTAAAAAAGATTTGGAGTCAGAAATGTGTTATTTCTTATAATAATGTCATTTATTACAGCACCACAATCACAACATTTCCCCGTAGGGTCTTGCTGTAATTGAAAAATAAGTTACAGTGCATGCAAAATCTGCCTAATGTGATGTAGTACGACCAAAAATATTGATAATATGGTGCATCCAAATCCAAAAATCTGGCCCAGTGCCTCTGAAATTTGTGTCAGAATCACAATATTTCGTGCAGCAGCTCCAATATTTGCCGATTAAAAACGTCCTCGTGCACACAGCTCCTGTTTTCCGAGGGGTCCTGAGACATGAAACGTGGGGCGATTAACTCTTCTCAGGTTTCAGCTCTTTGTTCTGCACCTCCAAAAACTTCCACTACGTTCACTCCTGACTGCTCAGCTGACTCCCCCTCGCACTGACTGGGTTTGAGCTGAAGTCAACTTCCTTCCCTCCAACCACTAGACGTTTTCGCTGCTGGATTGGAGCGTTCGCTCGTCCTCCACACGACGACACGAATCTCTTTGGTTGCACAGGAAAAGGTTCAGATGCTGCACAGGCGAATGTTAGAGCATCGGTGACTTTAATTTGGCGGCGTGCTCTGCGGGTGCACACACACATTTAATCTGCTGTGGAAAATGAGTCTGCAGACTTTGGGGAGACACTGTGATCGCACACTAACACACACATAGAGGCCATGCATGCCTGCACACAAGAGGCAAACACACACAGATGCAGAGTGAGCAGAGTGTCGTATGTTTATCCTGTAAGTCAGCTGTTTGATCATAATTTGTGATTAATCAGCCATGAGAGCTTTTGAATTAAGTGCAGCTTTTTCATGTCAGAGTAACTGCAGCCTAATCCGTCTGGCCTTCGCCGAACGCTTTATAGTTTAGCCGAGCAGATGACACGGAGCTGGGTGGCTCGGTGCTGCAGGTTTTAGTCCCAGTCGTGTCTCGAGGACAATAAATCCCTGCCTCACTGGTTGAAATGTGTCTTTACATTCAGACACTTTGTGATTTCTACACAATCTGAGCAGGTGAGGAATCGACACTCCTGCTTTTGTCTGTTATTAATGCCTCAGGTGCATAGAGCCACAGGTTTGCAACAGGAAAGGACGACACTGAGCCACGTTATTCAGCTAAAATGCTGTTTATGCTCACTTTTTTGGTAGCGCTCGTTATTTTCTGACTTTATTTTTAGAATTTTCTAGATTAAAAAAGTGAAAATTGAGGGGAAAAATCAGCAGAAGCGGAAGTCTGACTGAACGTCTGATTCCTAAACTTATTCTGAACCGTCCTCGCTGCTGCTGACAATATTTATCGCAATTAATGGTGTCTTAAAGCAGAAGATACGATATTTGGATGTGTGGGGATGCAGCTGTTCAATATACTTTGTTTCCTGTTTTTTGTTTACAAATATATAGTTTTACTTTCCTAATTTCCACGACAAATCTGAAGCTAGCATCACTCACGATGCATGATATAGGATATACGTTTTGTGATGTACAATTTACAATATACGTTTTACGATATATGATTTACGATAAGACTGTGTAGCGATTTAAAAAGTTCCCGTGTTAGGATCCAGATATTTGCTCAGAGTAGCTTTGTTTGACAAATATCAGTAATTTGTCGCTAATTAACGATAATTATCACGATATACAATGACAATATTAATTTTCCTGGATAGAAATATGGTCAGCAAATGTTTGTTATAATTACTTTCCATGCACAGAAATGAACGAAGAAACTGCCAATCACGTTACTGCACTGTGAAAGTTACGTTTCGGATTGTTGGATTTTTTTCGTTGTAATTGATTTGAGATTTATCGCAATAACTAGCTCTATTTTGTAAAATTTTGATTTCATTTTCACTATATTGCTGCCTCAAGTTGCAGGTTCACCACCGCCTGCACATTCACCTGCATGTGTTAGCCTGTTAGCTTTAGCCGTGCATGTTTCTCCATTAAAATGCCTCAAAATGGCACCAAACTCACCCTGCATGGCATGCCCCTGGGCACGCCGTTCCCTGCCCCAACAAATGTTTCTCCTACTGCCCCCTTTTGTTCCGCTCCAGAATGGAGTTGACGCGTGTGAAACCGAACGTGATACCGGGGGCCCAGAGAGTTCATTATTCGCCGCTGTTCTCACGGGGCGAGTGAAAAATCACTCCTTTGTGCAGAGGAAGAAAAGAGCCTTTCCTCTGACCTCATGGTTGCGCAGTGTAATGTCAAAAGGCCCCTGAGGTTTGTGCGGCGGTGGCCACACCCACTCTGTTGTGGAGCCGCCGTGGAATCTGACCAGGGTCCATGAGAGAGAGAGGGAGAGAGTGGAGGGAAAAAGCAGCCTCTTGTAAACAAATGTTTGGATCCCACATTGTATACCACACTAATTGGACTCTGGCTGCTCGGAGGATTTTTTTCCCCTCCACATCCAAATAGTGCATTTTCTGCATTCTGTGTGCACTGTCCACTTCAGACCACACTTGCTCTCCAATTAGCTTCTCTCCCTCTTAACGGACATGTTAAATATTCCTTTCCCCCTCTGTCTGCCGCGGTCTCTCTGATGCAGCTCTGTGCAGCATCAGTCTGAATTATAGGTTCCTCAAATGCATCTCAGCCTCTGTCAAAGCAGCTGTAGAAAGTCGTCTCTTTAAGTGCAGCGGGCGGTGGAGGTGGAGGCGTTCTCCAAGCTTCAATCTGGGCGCTAACAGATGACATAATGACCCACAGGAGCCTGCTGCCTCTCAGGTGTTAATTGGAGCTGTGTGTGTGGTATGTTTATATCTTGTGTGTATAAATTCACCCCCTACACACAATGACACAAACACCTCTTTGTTCTCGAGTGACTTTTGTCTGTTATTAAAACCTAGAAATCTTAATTTTGTTAGAGCAAGTAAAAAAGTATATATATTTTGACTGGTTTCATGTACAAATCAGCTGAATTTGCTGTATACAAGGGTCATTTTGCTTTATTCGAGGGCATTAATCTGCTTTGTTTTGATAGATTTGACATTGTAAATGAGACTTTTAGGGTTTAAAAGACAAGATTGCCAACATTTAGGTGCTACAGCAGTAGCTGTAAAATCTTGCTTTGCCTTGAAACAGTTTGATTCTGTTGTGTTTCAACAAACTTTCTACAAAATTTAGTAAAAATCAAGATTTTGTTACTTTTACGGGTCTTTCACTGACTTGTTTTGATGTGTTGATGCTAAATTCTACAAAATTCTTGAAACATGAGGCTCAGAGCAAGAGTTTTAAAAAAGATTTTCACCTCGTTCTGTCTTCAAACTGCCTCATTCTGCTTAACCTCAAGAGTCTGACTCATTTCAAGACAAAAAATACAGGATTTTTCCACTTGCTTTAATAAAACTTTGAATGGTTTCATAATGGACAAACATTTCCTGAAAAGATTTTGGCAGCAGCTGCTGTTGCTGAACTAAATCCTGTGGTACTGTACATTCTCCAGATTTCTTCTTCTGCCTTCAAACTGTGTCTTAACAAAGTGACTCTTGAAACACTGACAGTTTTTTATACTTTTAGCTCAAGAATAGACGAACAAGTGTTTTTGCAGCAGCTTCTCTGACACTTATCGCTAGAAATCCTGTGTTTTTTTCTCTTGTTTCTTACTTAAACTTATTTCAAGTAACAACAAGATGTTTTCCCTTTGCTCAGTAGCTTGCAGAGATGGTGGTTTTCCTGCAGCAGCTGCTAAAACCTTCTATACTTTCACCCTCTGCTGACAAATCCAGGCTCGAGACAGTAATGGGAGTTTTCACTGTGTGATATACGATCGCCTGCTTTAATCACTCATAATTATGACACGACTCAAACCCAAAACCGGCGCTCTCATGAGGTTGATTTTGGATGCAGCATCCGATGTTCCATCCAGCTCCCTCCCGTCTTTCCGTCCCCCCCCCCCAGAGATAGCGCCGCCTTGTTAGCCAGGAATGTGGAAGACGGCACATTTCTGCTAACTTAAACCTTCATGGGAAAAACGTTGCTTCTTCTTTGGAAGGAAGAGGGGCTGTTAATGGATTAAGTGGCTGCCGTTTCCCACCCGGGGGCCAAGCCTCCACGTTGTACCCCAGTTTATTCAAGTTAGAAACCACCCCCTGCCCTTCACCCCAAAACTCCATCTGTGCACAAGCTAATAGGAGCGGCTAGCGTAGCTCAGCTTTAGACCCTGGTCCTCTGCCATGAACTTGGCTTTCCTGCCCCTCTTCACCCCATTCATGTCAGCAGGCCCTGGCATTCTTGTTGGGCCTTTTAAGTGTGTTCACTTTGGACGGCGATGAAAGGAGTCGGGGGGAACACGGGATCTTAAATCACTTAATGAGGGGAGACAGGCAACGCTTTTGTCCAGCTTGTTCTGGAGCTGCGTCCAGCCAAAGGCCTCTAACGGGCTCTGACACCTCGCTCTGCTGCAGACCTGAGTGAGTGTGTGTGTGTGTGTGTGTGTGTTGGTGTATCGCCAGCATCGCTTCAGCCTTCCTTGGCTTCGCCGTCCGTGCAGTTTTTGCTCTACATCCCAGCGTTTATTCGCGTTATTTCCTCACCAGCTCGGCATGTTTATTTGGTCTCAGCATATTTGTGTGTGTGGTGAGAAGGGGTGAAGGCGTGACGTGTGCTAAGGCGGTGGCGGTGGCGGCGAGGACGAGGACCGGGGTCGGTCACCCCTGCCCCCCCCCTTGCGGGCATCTGGCCTTGGCCTACGGTTATGGCATGTGTGCTGACTGAGCCGGAGCACGGAGGGAAAACCCAGAGAGGGAAATAAAGAAACAAATAGCAGCAGCAGAGTTTCAGCCTTGGAATTTCTAACACACACACACCTCAGCTGATCCAATGACCTAAACACACAAATATGTTAATGATGGGTGTAATAAGATTGTTAAACTTTTTCACGAGCCCCACGAGTACCTGAGCCTGCTCTCGGAAAAGTAATCCACCCTTAACTCTGTGAACTTAAGCTCAAACCCAGAATCTTCATATTGTAGTATCCTGTGATTAATCACCATAAATCAGCAGTTCTCCATCTTTTTTCCTTGTATGTATGTACTTGTGACCCCTCATCAGTATGTTTTTAACCACAGGGTGATTACTCCTTCATCAGATTGATTCATTTGAATAATTTTTTAGAGGCCAGAGGGGACAAAACTCTCCATTATTCTGCCGGGAAATAGCACAAAAAAAAAAATTAGAAGAGCCCACAGAAAAGACTGAAGTAGTAATTTGAAGCAGAAATATGTTTTCTCTCATAACGCGACCACTTAGATTATCATGAATAAGCATCTGCAGCTAACTTATCGTCTGGGATTACAAAGTCTGCACAAAAGCAAGTTATGTAAAGCTTTAGCATGTTGGTTCCCACTTTTTATCCTTGTTAACGCTGTTTTCCTTCATGTAAAATATCATTGATTATTGTGACGCAGGAGGAGGAAAATGTGTAATGATGCTAAACTTCATTTCACATGACGGCCTTAGTTTCGCTGCTTTTTGTATTAAAAAAAACAACTTTAAAGACATGAATTGTCACCAAACTTGAGGAAAATCAACTTTATTTTCTGCCTAAAATGTCGAGCCCCACCTGGGAGAGTGTCACCTCCACTGCCTGATGATGGAAAAGTAGCTGAAATAATCTATTTTTATCTCGTCAGATACTTGTAGCTGTTGTAACTAGTTAAACCACTGACACGTCAAGATACTGTCATTTCCAAGTATTGGTGTGTGTGCTGCTCGTGAGTTTTAATGATGAATTTTAGTTATTTATTTTGGCAAGCATCTGCAATTTTGTGGAAAAATGGAAAATACCACGTCTGAGACTCCTACGTTATTTCACGGAGGCTAACGCCACAAGCTTGTCTTTGGTTTTTCTCGCCCGGATTTGATCCATGCTCGTCTAAAAAACCAGGTTACATCACCCCACCCGCCCCCCAAATACCGGCTCAGACTGTCTGAGAGAGTCCAGATCTGAGTGTAGTAGCACTACTGGTCCTGATAAGGATCAGTGACATCACAAACCAGGAAACCCCCCCTTCTTCCTGTCCTCCCCCAAATCCTCACATCAGCCTCTGGCTCTCCCTCCCTCTCTCCCCCACTTCCTCGACACCCACTGCTCCACGCTCCTCCAGCCGTGAGATGAGCTCTGTCTCTCCCCCATCTCCCCCACCCTCCCACCTCTCTCTAGTTAAGTCTATCCACCTCACTCACTCCATTTTCACTTGCTCTTAACACTCTCCCACATTCTTCACCCGTGCTCCTTCCTCCCCCGTTTTTCCTGTGACATTTCTGGTCAAGGTGCGTATTAGTGCTTGGATGGCTGTTTGGCTTTGACACTGCTCTCTCTCTCTCCCCCTCTTTCACACATGCTGCACACACACTGACTAGCTGGCAGGCTTGCGTTCAGTTACAGGACACCCTTCACTGTCTCTTCCTCTGTTTTCTCCTTTTTCTTCTTTGCGAACTCGTCTTCATTAGAACTTTTTTTTTTCAGAGAGGCGTGAGGTGTGTTGGGCTACCCCTGGCTGCGAACCAGCCCGGGATGAACTATTAACATATCAGCTGTGAACAGTTGTTCTCTGCAGAGCTGCTGTGCATGTGTCTGTGTGTGATTGTGATTGTGTGTTGATGTTGCTCGCTCTCTCTCTCTCTCTCTCTCTCTCTCTCTCTCTCAAAAGCCAAGATTTATATGGCGTTCTCAATTTAGCTTCACAAGCAGCCGCTTCTGGGGCTGTTAGACCTCACTGTTCTCCTCAGCTGGCTCGAGTCCGCTTCCTTTCACAGTCCTCCAAAAAACAAGGAGAATGCCATGAAGTTCCCATGGTAAATCACATTCGCATTTACATTTTAGGCCTCATCCAGAATGCAATGAACACCGCGGGGAGAGGCTGCGCTCAGACCCACAGCAGCTGCATCGAGCAAACCATAACTTTTTGATAGAAGATTAAAAACCAACACCTTATCCTCCTTTTCAGGCACGAATTTACAGCTTTTTTAAGTTCTAGAGGCAATACTTTTCTCAGCCCCTCTCACAAACCCTCTGTTTGTGAGGTAAATAGCAGAAGTAGCTAAATTACAGTTGGAAGATCACTCAGCTGAGGGATAAGACATCATAAAATATAAAAACAAAACAAAACAAAAGCAGAAAGAAGAACTTGTAAATATTTAAATGTCAATAATGAATAATAAAAAAGGTCCGAGCTACATGCTACAAGTTATTGTACCTAAAATGTGCACTTTATTGTTGGATTTATAGATGACACGTGGCTGTACTGCAACAAAAGTCCAGCCAGGTTCAACCTTTTTGCAGACGATGAACCCCTGTTCTTCTACGATTGTTGTGACTTCCTGTGTCCACAGTCATGTTACTAAAATGAGCGAGTAATGGTAATTTAACTGCATTTAAATCACACTTTTCTAGTCTAAACAACCACTCAAAATGCTTTACACTATAAGCCACACTCACCCATTTACACATGTACAAACGTCTGTCATACACTGCGGAAATCTAATGCAATCCAATACAACAGCTCAGTTTTAAGCTGTCAATTTACCATCTTAAGCTTCATAAAGAGAGAATATGTGACAAGAGTTGTTGTACTGGAAGAAAACTTTATTTAGATATCTACCTGACATCTAACTGTTGTTAAAAAGCATGTCAGTGATTATATTTGATAGGTTTAAGAAATCATGCTAGTCCTGGCGAGCTGACCAGTTTATTTTCCCAAATTTTAAGCCTTGTGCCTCAAAATCAAAAGTATATAAACTCTAAGAATCATATATATGATTCCTAGTATTGCTCGAAAACAAACATATTTAGTGGGAAATCGTGTAATTTTTGCACGCCTATCCCAACTTCTGGCCCTTTTATGCTCCTATTAGATCTCATTTTACCAGCTAACATGGCCATTATGAATAAATAGTACAATAGCAGTAAAACTGCAGTAAAACAATCCTGTAAAAATTCTGTTTGTCAATATGTTCTTAAATTTGTGAGATATTCACTTAATGCTGAAATATACAGATAATTGAAAAACTTTTGGAACAAAATCAGCGATTTAAAATCACTGGTGCAGGTGGAGGCATGAAGGACGCTGAGCTCGGTTTCAAAAGCCCTGCGGTGCCGCCGGTCCTTTCGGGGGATGTTTACTGCACTAAATGAGAAGTTTGTGTAAAAAAGAAAATACATACCAAACCAAACCACAGTCCACCCAAGTGGTGGCTGAGGAACAAACCCCTTTTCCAGACAGTGAGCGTCCTTGCCAAACAGCAATCTGCCAGCCCTGCCACATCTGTGCCTACTCAAACTTTTTTTTTCCCCTGCTGCATTCTTCCTCTCCTCAAAATATGCAGATATGTTTTCAATCAGAGGATCTCGAGCTCGGATACAATGAGATTATGATTTTTATCAGTTTTCTACTTCAGTCTGCTCAAGCTGGGATTTTCTCAGGCTTAAGTTATGCGCGTACTGTATGTGAAAAGTCTGCACAAACAAATGACTGTTCCCAGGGCTGAAAAGTAAATGCAGAAAGTGAGCTGCTTTTGGATAAATATGGATTCATGCCTGTGCGATCAGACCAGACCAGACTAACAAAAAGACATGTGTACTTTGCTTTGCAGCAGAGTTTTGCATGGTGTTTGAATGCGGCGGCTCGCCAGGGCCATGAGACCATGAGAAACCCCCAACATGAAAGCCATCGTCTGCGCACCAAGGAAATTCTGCTGACACCTAATCACAAAAAGAGAGGGGCGAAAAAAAAATCACGGCGATCTCCGCGGGTTATCTTGAGGGAGCGTAACCTTTGTGACACTGATAGGATTGTACACAAAAGACGGCGCTTTTGCTTTGCTTGTGTTCACAGCAACACACACAGACACAGACACACACACACACACACAACTTCACCAACTTTTCTTTTTTTTTCATTAGCTTTCTTTGGAGTGTGTGAAGCAGCAGAGGTGATGGATGTCAGGTTGCCCTCTGTCGCTGTTCTACTCGACTCGCCTTAATGGACCTTTTAGAGACTCGAGTGAAATTGATGGGAAAACTAACCGCTAAAAATAAAACCGAGGCTCTATTCTTCTCTGTTCTTTTTCTTTCTCAGGCTCCCGCAAACCGCACGCCGGCCTTATCAACACCCAATATATTACACACAGTAAAACCTCCCATAAAAATCTGTTTCTCTTTACCTAACGTGGCCGGTCGGAGCGTATACAGAGCTGCAAGTCAACCAGTGAAACCAGTCGCTCCTTTTTCTCCCTCACACTTATTTTTCAGTGTCTTTCTTTCTCCTCGTCTGACGGAGCTTTCTCATGTCAGGCCAAACATGTGATTCTCTTTACCCACTGCCCTGGAGCAGCTGATAGCCCAGAAAACTTCTCTCGGGGCAGGCGGCAGCAGCGGTGGAGGCAGACGGAGACGAGACTGTTTATTTTATTTACTATCTATGGAAAGTGTCTATTTCTGGGTGAGGTGCAAGTCCGGCTTGATGAGGTGTTTAAATCAGGGGAGGGGATGAAGGCCAAGCTTAGGGCTCTGTGATGGCGTCTCTGTACCCTTGATGGACAGGGTTTAAAGACGGAGTTACTGCTGGATAATTTTTTAAAATCACATTAGGGAGAAACCTGGTTCACAGGGCTACATTTCTGCTGCAAAACAGGCTGTGAGATGGGTTTTTTTCAGAGTATAAAGGCTTCAGACAGGGACATAAGTGCGGCAGGATGAAAGGAAACTAGCGGTGCTGCATCCTCGTATCCAGAATTATAAAATCCCAACGCTCGGGCTAGGCTGCAATAACTGATTATGGTCATTATCGATTAATCAATCAGTGGTTTAGTCCATAAAACATCAGAAAACTGTGAAAAATAAGCACAGACGTTTTCTAGAAGCTAAGCAGAGTCCATTAGACGCCTTGATTTGTCCGTCGAGCAGCTAAAATCCCAAAGATATTCAATTTACTACAATGTAAGAAAAGGAAAAGGAAAAAAATCCCACGTATGAGAAGTGGGAACATGTATTACACATGTAGCCAATAGCTGCAGCCTACATTAAAGTGAAACCTGATATGAGTAGGTCAAATTGACCCTGATCCATGAGGCATTTATGGGACATCTGTAAACTGTAGCTATGGAAAACAACCTGGGTTACACTCTCCACACCACCCGTCACCACAAGTAAATTCTCAACCGGTGGGAAGCTCTGACAGATCAAATTAAACTACTTTTTTCTCCATATCTAATATCTACTTTCTTGAAATTTAAAGATGTCTGATGTCCTGTCCTCTGTTCATTTAATAGCGTTTGTGGGGAAGAAGAAGAGGGAGGGGGTGGGGGCACAGGTAGAGCAGCACCTGGAGAGAGCAGAGCAGAGCAGAGAGAATCCTCTCAAATCTTCATCTTCATCTCCGTCTCAAACTGAGCCAACATCTCTGAGTCCGAGGCGCCGCCATGTGCGCCGAATCGCAACCTAATCTCACGTCTGCCACCGCTACACTCACGCTGCTCAGCCTGACTCTGAAGTGCGTTGGTTTGTTAGTTTATCACCCACCTGTGGCGACGCAACAAAACAGGCCTGATTGGAGTCACCTGAGTGTTTGCATGCGTGTGTGTGATGACTCGATGTTTATGTGTGTTTATCGCAGTCATCGGCCTCTGGTTGTGAGATAAGAGGACAAACAAGCCAGCGGGAAGTCACTCAACAGACACAGCCGGAGACTGACTCCTGCACACATGAGCCTCTGACTCTCAGTGTGAGCGGTTGTCATGATGTTGTGATGATGTTGTGATGTTTCAGGTGGTCGTGTTGTGTTAAATTTGTGGCGTTATCCCGCCGTGCTGCAGCTGTGTTAAAAGCTGTGCGTGGAAAGTACATCCCTCTTATTTTTTCCGCTTCTTCTTCAACAACATCATCTTTGACGGAGAAGAAGTTCACCACACACATTACGTTTATTTTGGCACCCTTTGCCAGCGCACATCAGGTGGTGTAACACTCTCTTGTAATTGGTTTCAACCCTGCGTAGGAGGTGAGACTAAATCCAAGTTTTACTACTACACTCCAGCTACAGAGAATAAGATGAAGAGTCACTGACTGGTAATAGGGAGGATGGAGCCTCTGTCATTCCCACAAACACCTGTTCTTGTTCTATGTAACTTTGCTAAGCAGGTACGACCTCCCTCTAACTGAGTGACAGTCTGCAGCTTAAACTGTTGGAATCAGGCCCCAGCAAGTACAAGAATAATGCCGAACTGTAGATCAGTTAAAAAAGACTCAGAAGTCAATGGTTTTGTATGTGCAAAATACATTTGAATCATGGTGTTAACGTTGCATTTTTTACAAACAGTTTTTAAGAATGTTCTGAAGTAATTGCATTAAAATCTAGTGTTAACAACTTCTAAAATATCCTGGTAAAATCTGAAGGAAATGCAAAGAAACATGTTAAAACTTATTAAGAAAAGGTATTGCAAAGTACACTGGACCTTTGTCCAGTCAGACTGTGACCTTGCAAGGGTCAGAGCAGCAGGAAATGTGACTGGTTGATAGCAGTTAAATCACAAGGTATTAGGGTGAAAAACCAACATCAAGCCACGACTGCTTCCTGTCTCTTCGTGTCATTTTGTGTCTTCACGTCAGTAGAGGTCACTCGGTCTTGACCTGCTGACCCCCTCTGTTCTCCAGGAGTCCACAAAAGCTTCAGACGTCGCTCATACGATCGCCGCCGACAACAGATCCACCCTCATTGCTCCCACTCCCCGCCACCTCCCCTCCTTCAGCCCCCGTCCTGCAGCCATTGTCTAAATGTCATCCAGCAAACAAAACGCCTGTTCATACAGGGGTGGGGTGGGGGCCGGAACAAAACACAGCATCCTCCATTCACACTGCGGCTGTCAAACACTCAACAAACGCTGCCACCGTCTCAAAAAAAAAAACCTGGCTGTCTCCTTTTTTTTTTTTTTTTTTAATCGAGGGCAGAGAACTTCTCACCCCAGATCAAAGAGGGTATCATAGCAAACATGGCACAGATCCCATCCCTGATACTCATCCCTGCAAGTGTGTGTGTGTGTGTGAGAGTGTGTGTGATTTGTGCGTGCAGGCTATGAAAAAGCCCATTGTGGTCATGCCAGTGTGCCTAATTAGTGTGTACACAACTATGTCAGTCGTCCTGTGATCTTCTCTTGTGTTCGACAGTTTGTGGTGCTCTATTGTGAGCGGAGTGTGAACACTGGGGGACATGCACAGATCTGTGTGTATCAGAGTGTGTGTGTGTGTGTGTGTGTGTGCGTGTCCTATATCAGTGCGTATGTGTGTGCTATCAGACACACACATCAGCGTTCCTGCCTGTCTGCTTGCGGTCTCGTCTTCGTCTTCTCTCTCAGCCCGCGAGCTCAGCGTCTCGGATGCCTCTTGATTTACGGCGACGAGGCCGTCCCGAGGCTCCAGGATCGGGTGGCGCGGCTGCCCGCCCGGTGTGCCAGCCCGAGGAGTCGAGTTCGCCCCGGTTGTTTATTTTATGCCCTTTATTAACTTAAGTTTATGCCCTTATTAACTGCTCTGGGGGCCATTTTTTCCCCAAGTTTCCCAAACATACGCTGATGGACAGCTTTTAAAATGCACTTTTTTTACCTTTTTTTATAATAAAACAGAGTAATTAAGCTTTTCTAACTCAACAGCGATAGAAAAACTGTAACAAGAAGTTTAAGGAAAGTTATTCACTCTATATTCAAGTGGAAAAATCATTTTAGCTGTCATTACATCAAGAGGAATCTGTTTTCCTGTTGGTAAAAAGACGTGTTGACAACTTAACAGAGGAGTGAAGGGCCTAACATACGCGGCGTGAGCAGCATGAGTTGGATCTGCGAGCTCCATACATACTGTACATATGTGACTACCACAAAAATAAACACAAAGAATTCTTGAACTCCTTCGCGTCCTCTTGTGAATCTGGTCGTCTGACGACAGTAAACTTCATTTTAAATTCATACGCTGTACGGTGGGAGGGCTGGGACGAGTCTCCCTGAAATCTATTATGCCATTTTTTTGTGTCACCCTTTAATAAAGGGAATTTTCATGCACTCCCAGGTGTAAAAAGTGTTGATAAAGTTATATAATAAAAGAAACACAAAGAAAAAGTGACGAGGCTTTGATACCTAACTGCTCAAAAATGTATTTATCAGCACCTGGGAACACTGGGTAACAACACAGAGAAGACATTTTTCTTTCTGCGAGGCAAAAATCCTTCGATATGTCCCATTGTAACAAGGCTCGGCGAGTTCAAACTGTTGGAAGATTAACTCTGACTTGATCAAATGTTTTCTGTTCACCCCCCACCCTCTGCCCTGTTTGCGTAGATGAAAGAGCTGACTGAATGGGCTTTGTAGTAGATGGGGGATAAGACTATTGTCTGGATTTAGCTTCTGTCAAATTGCCCAAGGATTTTCAGTTTACCTTGTCTGTGTTTTCAGTTGCTGGGTTTCCACCATAGAGACAAACAGTCTCAGTGGTGGTGTTCTTGGAATGTCTTGTGGCAAATAAAGATCTTGTATCAACAGTTTTAAGTAACAGGATGCATTTAAATACTTCATTTACAAACAAAATGTCTAATTTCCAAAATGTAGACATGATTACAGTGTTTCCAGGTGTAAACCATGTGTTTTTAGCTAAACTGAAGGATTACATGCTCTAAAACACCTCTAAGTCACCGTGAAATGAAAAATACAATTTCCTGTGTCCCTGTGTTAATTGTTCACTTATCTCTCGTTACACGCTAAATGTGCATCTTTAAAAAAAATGGTTTTGAGTAATTTCATATCAAAGTGCCTCTAGTGCCTCTTCCTGTACAACAGAAAAATACTTTTGAGGACTCATCTTGCACTCGGGGGAGTGACTGTGATTTCGGGTGACTGGCTAACCCTGCCGTCATGTGTTATTTGAACGTTAGCTACTGGGTAGCTAGCATAGCAGTAGCATAGCAGGAGGCATTTATTTGCAGTCAACTAATAAATCTGTTACAACAAAGAACTTAATTGAGGTTTATCCTGAGGGCTAAGGACTTAGGCAACATCTATACTGATGTGTTTCCAGCCGCGCGAGGAACAATAGTGAAAAGAAAGACCAGAGATTTCTTTGCCTGGACTGACAATGAATTGGAAATGTTACAGAAAGCAAGAGTATGTATGTATGAGAACCAGGAAAGGATTCGTCATCAGCATCAGTCTCAGTTTTAGGGGCTTGCTATATTCGTTAAGTCGCCCACTTTTGAAAGATCCAATCACGTATTAATTCTGTTTCAGCGTGACTTTAAAAAGTGACATTTTGTTGACACATCGACAGCAGGAGCTGAGTGATGTTTATTCTTTGAAAAGCTCCATTATCTTTACGCTCTGTTGTTGCTATCAGTGATCAGTGTGATTCACTTGATAAGAATCTTGTTTTTGAGCAAAACTTTTCACCAGAATCAAGCGTGCGTTTGATCTCCTGTAAACACTTGGAGTTGGATTCGCCCCGTCGAAGCCCCACACTGTCCCTGAAGGAGTAATATGCGCTGTGTTGTGGCCGGAGACAAAGCAAAGAAGATAACGCAGAGGTGTGTTATCAGTCTTTGATGCTTTGGTATGGCTGTCTGAGTGTGTGTGAGTGTGTGTCCTGTTTTATCAGCGCACAGAGATGTTAAGGGGATGGGGGGGCCTGACCTTATCACGGCGGCTCTGCCTCCTCCTGAATCCCATCCTCCCCTTTTCTACTCTTGAGATCGTCAATGCAAACAAAGCAGATCAGAGGAAACGGTACACAACAGTTCAATACCTCCATCAGTGACGCTCTTTGAAAGGACGGGATTCCTGCCGGTGTGTGGTGGCGTGTCCAGACAGCTGATATTGATAAAACGCCGGGCGTCAATATGGTGGAGGGGGACATTGACCTGTGGTCACTAAGAGAGGAGAGCCACAGCGACAGGCGGGGCTGAGTGTTGATACAGTGTCGTGGTGAGAGTAAAGCTGGACTTACGTCATCTTCAGTAGCATAATCTCTTCTAAAACCAGACGAAAAATAATCTTAAATAATGAGACATGAGTCCAATGTTTAGTGCATCTTTAGAGGCATCTGTCTGCTAAGTATCTCTGGTTGTGGGCACTGACTTCAGGAAAGGATTTCAACTTACTCAGGCAAAATAATGAGACTGTAAATGAGACACATACCACATATAAATGTACTTCTGTAGTTTTTAGCTCAAGCACAATCAGACTGCACTCCATTATTTATTTAGAAACATAAAAACTCTCTCTAATGTTTTGTTGAATATTTGCTGAGAGACTTTAAATGAAATCACTGTTTGGAATCTCTCTGCTCACTGAGCAAATAAACGTCTTGTGCCTTAAAGCACACAGCAAACATCTGTTCGCAAATTCACACCTAATTATATTAAATACATGATAAGTTCAAAAGAAGAAGTTGTTTCCTCTTTTGAATCTAAGCTTTTTTAGAGGAACTCATCAGATCAGGTCTTATCACCCGGCTGAGATTTGTTGTCTGTGAACTTGCAGCCTCGTGTCTTTGATGGGATTTTTGAGGTCTGGCCTGTCAGAGCTGGACGACGGCGGCCGGAGCGTTTGATTTAAGACCTTCATTTTCACCCATCACTTCTCCACCAGAGGAGAAGGAGAAGGCTTTAATTTACGTCCTGTTTTTTACTGTGTGACCGCGCGGTCACAGCCCTCATCTGTTTTAAAGCACGGAGGGGAAGTCCTTCTGTAACCCCTACGCACGTGTGACTCGTTAGCTAACATGGCTATTAGCTTCAGTTAATTCTTTTCTCTCTCTCTGTGTGGGAGCTGAAGGCCCATGGAGAGAGACAGGAAGACACATAAATATCCCGAGAAGCAAAAAGCAAGGACACGTGACTCTGGTTTGCTTCCTGACCACCAGCTGCCCAGCTAAGCACTTTTTGGTCACGACAAAGTCCTTGACATACCTCGTGACCGCTGACACCACGCCGCCGTGGAGAAAAAGGGACGTTCCCGGGTGTCGCTCGGGTCTTGATCAGCGCGAAATTTACGGTGAACCCGACCCAGGGCCGAGCCATCATGGGGTGTCTGGAATTATCCCGGGTCAACCTCCTCTGGGGAGTGAGTGCTAGAGGTCAGGGTGAGGGATGCAGATTTATATAGCCGGAGCTACATGCTGCACATGCTCTTTCTCCATTTAGCTAATGGGTCTGCTGTCATAATAACCCATCCTTTCAGGGAGGGAAGAGTTATGGCCTCATTGTCTTCCTCCTGCAGAAGTTGTTTGCCTCGTTTCCCTCTTGGAAAAGCTTTGAGAGCCGTAGGTTTTGGATTGCTTACATAAGGGAGTGTTTGGCTTGTGGCTGCAATGTCACATCATGTGGTTTGATTGCTGCAAAAGCCACTGTGTCCACTCATGTGTGAGCGTCCTTGACCAAGACACCGAAGACACCAGGGCCCAGTAGCTGGCTGTAATATAATCCTCTGGTTAAAATAACTGTGTGTGTGTTTTTAACAGAGCTGAAGTCCCAGCATCCCTCCTGAAAAGCTGAGTTTTCTGTCCACAGTCTCTGACAAGTTACATTTCAACCAGGAAATAAACAATAATTTCATTAGCATTCAACAACTACATCTCCCATGAGGCTTCCAGTAGCTAAAGGGCAACTAGCCTAGCGTCATGTCATCTGACAGCTCACACTGGATGTTGAAGTTGCCAAGGCACATGAGAACGAATGTGTTAAAACTGCTGATTTTGACACGCTGTCACATGTCGACAGCTGATGACAGCCGATGGTGAGTGGGCTTACACAGTCGTACACTGCTGGTGTGTGTTGGCCTGAAGTCATGGGATGCTTACAAATAACACGGTGACTGTTCTAGAAAAAAAAAAAAGAAAGAAAACCTCTGTTGTCTTATTTAGACATTCGTTAGCAACCGCCTTTTTTTAAGACACGTAAAAGCTTAAAAAATCACAAGTGGTGTATTTACTGACGTACTTTATGTTGTAGAATAAAACGTGAAAATGTCTTGAGATATTTAAAGCATCTAAAACCCCAACACCCATTGACTTTGGGACGAGGGAACCATTAGCGCTAAAATGCTAACTTACTTCCTGGTTTTAGTACTCGTTCCTGCACCACTCTTTAGTCTCCTAAAAAGTATGAATTTGAAGATTAAAGAACACCATATTGTGTAGTTAGGTTAACACAACACATACAACACAACACTGCTTGCACAATGCACTTATAGTAGTCACTTTTGAGTAACACAACTAATTACACAGCACAAACTGACAGCGTAGCAGCAATACGGTGTTAGAAATTAATTATCCTTCAACATGGAGACACAGGTAAATACGCTGACAGTCCATGTCTGAGCTAACATCCAGGTCCACACAGTGAACATCTGTGCCACATTCCTCTCTCATTCACACAGGTGCAAAGACAGCTAACCCCAAACGCTGCGGATTAGCAACGCCACGCTGGCTAACGCTACAGTGCACAGTGTTGAGGGGAGCTAACAGGCCGTGTGCTGGTTTGTATGTGGAGCAGGTGTGCAGGAAAAATATTGAATACGCACACACTCCTCTCATGCACCTTCAGATTCATCACGGGCTTGTCACACATCCACACACACACACACACACAGGCCAGATGGGTGGTTACAGATCGACGTGGGCCGTGTGCCAGCAGAGCAGCACGGTCATTAGAGGGAAGAGGGCGAGTGGCGGCGACGACGAGGGAGGAGGAAGGAAGTGAAAGCTGAAAAAACCTCGCGGGAGCTATTTTTCCCTCCCCGGCTCTGTGGTATCTTATTAGTAGGGACATAAAATTTTATATTGTCTTAGATGAGATTTTAACTTTGTTTTAAACCAGGTCTCGCCCCAGAATTAATGCTGCCCCCACCGGACGAGCGTCGAGCTGATGCACCACTAAAAATCTCAACTGAGACCGATGCTAATTAAACTCTTTGAGGCAGTGTGACATCTCAGGTGCAGAGCGCTAAATGCTCAGGAAAAGATGGAGCGAATGCAGGTTTTCTGCCAACAGCTGTTTCATTTGTAAGAATAATGGATCGCATTGAGCCTCTACTTTGCTGGTACCGAGGCTCAGAAATGTTTAGTCAGATTTTTAATCTTGTTTACATATTCTTTCCTGGATTGGAGGTTTATTATTGGGGTTCGCTTTAATCAAATCCAGTATCAGTTTCCGCAGTTATCCTCTTAGCAAATCTAATTAGATTTGGCTTTTAACATCTACAAAGAACTATAAATAGGTTCGATCTGTTACCAGGTTTTGTTGGTGTAAAAGGAAGAAACGCTGTACTACTGAGAGGTAGCCTAATTAATTTTCACAACCTGTAGCTGCACCTAAAAATGGGGCGCTACAAGTAGAAAAAGACTGATTTAATTGGACACCAAACTAACTTTAACACCTAATTTGGTGCTTGCTCCAAATATTAGAGCAGAACTAATGACACTGACCAGCTTAAAATACAGATATGATATATAAAAACACAGCTTTATGTGAAGCTAACAGTCAAAGTGGTGTTTTAGATGCTATGGAGTTAGCATTAATTAGCTTCTGCTGGTGATGTTTCTTATTTAAACTGCTGAAAGCGACATCAGTGTCATGCTAAAGCGCTAACAGTGAGGCTTTGTACATCAGTTTGTGCAAGTGAGGTTCAAGAAGACATTTATTAGCATCAGATTATTATTTTTAACTGGGAAAAAAAACTTTAACTTAAGAATCACAACAAGTATTGTCTTGCTATTAGTGCAGAATCTCAGGTATATGATATCCAGCCTTAGTAATAGATGACAGAGTGAATTTATGGCTTCAATTTATTTTTTATGTGTGGGGTGTGTGTGTGTGTTTCTGTGTGGAGTGTTTATTTAGGTAGTAAATCCCCGGCAGGCAGGGCCGAGTCTGGCAATGAGGCTGTGTGTATGTGTGTGTCAGGACTTACTCATCGGTGTTTGGGGAAGGGATTATGAGGGATGAGAGACCTACATCCACACAAAAACAGGATGAAGGAAAGAACACGGAGCGAGAGAGTCCATTTACTAACAGCAGGCGTTGTGTTTCTCCCCCTGACTCTTCTTCTTCTTTTCTTCTCCCGCGCCATTTAGCGAGCTCTTTTATCCAAAGCATGTGGATACATTTTTAGCGTTGGAGGCTCCATGGGGAATGCACCAGCAGATCCCCTCCCACCGTCACCACCGCTACCACCCTGTCGGCGGCGGTGCCATGCTCTGCCAGTCGAGCCATGCACGACCACACACCTCTTTCCCCCCCGGTTCACTTCTGTAAATTATTAGAATAACGTTCAGCTTTGTGTGACAGCTGCCTCAGTCACCGTTTGCGCCACATGTCTTTTTGTGTTTGGAATGTACACGCTGTGGAGGGCTGGTGTTTGATGAACAACTTTCATCTGCAGAGTCTGAGTTTTATACGTAAATAAAGCTTTCAGCCTGTGGAACATTAGCAAAAGCAGAGCGCTGTTAAACACCTTAAAACTGTGAATAAACAAATGAATATGTGTAATGTGGCAGCAGTCATTCAGTGATCTTTACAGCGTCTTTCAGCTCATTGTTTTGGGTTTACAGGCTCACAGTACGCTTCCTGCCCAGCACCAAACAGCAGAGTTAGCAACTAGCTAGCGAAGAAAGTTGAACATTTAGCAGCTAAAGAGGTGGTGGAGACCAAAAGAGAGCAAAAGTAGAGTAAATATTGGCCTTAGAGTGCCCAGACACGACTCCAAACAAATGCTAATGGCTAACAAATTAGCCAGGTCAGTGTAAAAGGTGATAGTACGTCAGTTTTGTGTTCACATCTTGTTTCTGCTGCCCCCAAGTGGCTAAAAATTTCTAAAACTTTCAGCTCATTGTTTCGGGTTTACAGCCCACATTTTTACTGTTCTGGTTGGCTCTCTCAGCTCTCAAAACATAACTCTAAATGAACACTAATATTGCTCTTTGGCTAACGCGTTAGTCATGTCAACTTAAAAGGTGATAATATGTCAGTGTTGAATTCACAGCTTCCCCCCAAGTGGCTAACGACTGCTACTGCAGCTCTAATAGATAATAACATGAATATGATCTAAAATCAAAACAATCTAAACTCAATATCCACCTATTAGCTTTTTCTGATATCATACAAAAGTCATGTGATAAGATAAGACAATAAAGCTGATAAGTGGACTATGAGTTTAGATTATTTTGTCACAGAAATGAAGGATGCCTTGCTTAAAGAGTGACATGAAATCCTCATCGTGACACATTTTTAATCCCACTAAAGTCCTGTCAGTGGTGCAGACAAAAAGACAACACCCCAAACAGCAAGGCATAGTAAGTGAAAGACATGTTTTCCCCATCTCCTCCTCTGTTCTTTTTTTTTTATCCTCATCTTCTCCTCCATCACTCTGTCGCTGGTCCTCCACAGCTCACCCCGAGCTGTCAGGCTCAAATCAGGGGGAACAGATGAGAAACAAATGGGTTTTGTCTGGCACACATGAGGCAGGGAGATACGCTTATCAGGGCTTCAGTGGTGGGCTTTACCCAACGCACCTCCGCTGCCCTGAGCCACAGCTGCCCCCTTCAACTTCCTCCTCCTCCTCTTCCTCCCTACCTGCCATTTTAACAGAGGAATGTGGGAATGCGTGAAGGGGAAGAGAAAGAGGGATGAGGGGAAAAGAAGGATAAAAAAGTAGAGGGGGTGGGGGAGGATGGATTCTCTGGGTGCTGACAGGCCTGCTCTCCATGCCGACACCTTCTCCTGAGCCCGGGCGGATTAAAGCTTCAGTGAAGGGCCACGAAGCCCCTCCTCCATAACTCCCATCATCCCTCACCAGTCCCCCCCCCCTTTCCTTTTTTATGCCTTGAACCAGCCACTGCTCCCTACTCTAAGGGGGTACAGTAGGACTTATCGCAGCTGTCACAGTAAAAAAAAAAAACCTTGTGCCTGGCATTCTGGCGATTTTCAGCTGAATGGAAACTGAAGCTGGCACTTCACGGCTTAAATTCAAAATGGTTCAGCAAGTTTCCTAACCCCTTGGGGTGACCGAAAAAATGCCCAAAAATAGGCTCTTTCCAACTAAAAAAAAAATAAATGTCTTTGACTCTATTTTGGCTTTCACTACAGAGATTAGTGTATGCGATTTACCATGCATTTCCATCCTCTTGTTTTGCACGCGCTGCGCATCGCCACAAGGGTTTTAAACTTGGCTAAGGTGAAAAAGTTGGCATTTCAAACTAAAATAAACTTTTAGAGTACATGTTGTGGCACCTGAACCTGCCTCTAGAACATTAGAACATTCAATATAAATGATATCTTTTTATAGAAACAAGTAAATTGTTTAGTTTTACTCAGCAGCTACTGGTAAGAGTGGATGTTTAGATGATTAGGCTTTGAAAATGTGGAGCAAGCATATCATTATTTTATTCAACATTTGCAAATACCTGTTCTGCATCAGTCAAGTTCTTGTATTTCTCTGCGTGTTTAGTCTTCAAATCGTAATCCTTATCCCTGGAAAGCAGCATGAAAGACGTCACCACAGGTCTCCAAAAACTTAACTACACAACTACATACATACACTAGAATCATGAAAAATTAATCAACAGATTAATCCACAATGAAAGTATTGCAGGCCCTGCCCCCCTCCATTAATGATCCATCCATTTGCTTGTGCAGAGAGCGCATAAAAACATGAACTGGTGAGGGCCATCTTCAGGCTTCAACAGCATTTTTTATTGCATCTCTAATCTAAAAATCCATCACACATCAGGCAGCTCATGTTACCTCCCTCTTTAAGGTTTATGATACTTTTCAGTGGGCGTTTGTGTCTTTAAATCAATACTGATATCAGAATTCGTGTGCTGCTGAATCACTGGTTTTCGTTGCTTCAGTTCCTCTCAGGCTACAAGTGCAGTCTTTTGTCAGACAGAGCAACCCTCTGGACAAACACAGACTCTGTGCTGAGAAATCCACTCGGGGCCATTTAAAAACTCATCGACTGTAATATCATCCCATTGTGCAGCGTTCGCTGTCAACACCGTCCACTTAACGTGGCCGCAGATGTGCATTTTGGCCGAACGCTGGCACGGCATCTAGCGACGACGAGGGGCTCGGTCCTGTCCGCTGACCGCCGGGCCACCACCCCCTGCCCTGCTCCTCTCACCCATTTACACCGACGTAGTGAGTGTTTCAGTCATGACGAGAGGCCCCCCGGAGGAAGAGCCGGCAGAGAGAGCCCCGGGAGTGTTTGTGAGAGTGGGTTAGCGAGTGATTGAACGCAGCCTCAAAGAATTGTGTCAAATATTGGACACAGAAAGAAGCCTCATTTGCGACTTTTTTAGCGCGCAGATACTCTCAGGGAGGTGTGCGTGCTTTCCTGTGCATGAATACACATCTGTGAACTAACACTGTGGTGTTAATGAGAAGCAGAGCAGCCTCGAGGTGTGTGTGTGTGTGTGTGCGCAAGTAAAAGTATGAGCTCTCATCTCTGGTGTCAGATCATCGACGCTAAGAGAGGAGGAAGCGGGGAGGTGAATATTTATTCCAAACAGGGGAAATTCCTCTTTATAAAGACAAAGACAGGATGAGACAACGCCGGAAAGAATTTCAAAATTAAAAACCATCTCCAAGATTCATTAGCAGTTATTAAGACTTACAAGTTTTCCCTCGCTGTTTTAATTATCTGTGCTGTGATCTTCTGTCTTGCACTACAATGAAAGGCGTACAAGCTGCCTGACAAGCGAGCGTTTTATGAGTAAAGAATCAATTAATCACCAAGAAACATTATAAATAGGCGAGATTTGTCTTAATGACGTCGCCACGGGGACAGTTTACACTGAAACATGTGGTATAATATAAACAACACCTCGCATACGATACACAAAGACACGACAAGACATACTGCTCCATGCAGAGTAGACTACACACTCGCTGTGTAAATATTCAATATTCTCTAACTGTGTAGATTTTGTACTTACTACACGTTGTATAAACATTTTAGTTGACGAGAGCTGACAAGTGTTTGTGCACCAAGAAGTCAATTATCCCTGCTCCCTCTGTCTATTATCTCCTGTAATTCTCTCTCCTCCCTCCTGAGTGAAATAAAGTCGAGTGAGCACAGCCGGTTTGTGACCCTTCAGTGGGGGCTCGGTGACGCCGCTCGGCTCGGCTCAGCTCAGGTGGGGGAAACCGAACCGAGAGAGCGGTACGAGCTGTGTGCAGGTTTTCAGGATTTTCGAGTACAGATGCTGCAGTCTGCTGTTTTTATTATTTAAATGATCGATGGTGAAGAAAGAGAAGAGTCTGATGGGTGAAAAAGGTCAGAAAGGTCATTTACATTCCCCTCATGTGCTGTCTGTCTGAAACCTGCCTCACATCTGCTGCTGGGCTGAAAAGAGCAATGTAGTTCTCTCCAATTAAGACCCCCCAACACCTCCTCCACCCTGCCAGCAAACACATCACCACCATCACCGCTGCTGCTGCTGCTGCTGCTGCGTATGTCTATTTATTTATCAATTTACGCATTTTAAATTGTGAGCATGATCTATATTGTTTTCTTTCTGTCATGTCTGGGGTTATTGTTTCTCCAAGTACAGTGTCCTACATTTTTTTACCTCTTTAAAGACGTGTAGAATTTAAAAATATGCAACTTCAGCACCTGCTTTTGCATAATTTGGAAGATTTTCTGTCAAAATGGCTGCTTTCAGTGCACTCGGTTACTTTTTTATTGTCTAGAAAGTCTAAAAATGAGTAAACAACAGTTCAATCCAGGCCTTTGTTGACTAATTACAACCCAGACTTTGATCCAGGCTGTTGTACATTGAGCTTAAGTGACTCTCTGGTCTTGAGGGTGCAGCAGCAGCCACCGGCCTCCATCTGTGTCCTGCAGCTCCGGCTCTTGTCACCTGACACCATCTGCATGCTAACAGGCCCGTGAGAGCCTCTTCAGGCCGGCCGGCACACACACTTGCAGGGCTGCCCCGGTGACAAGTGTGGAGGGACGAGAGCCAGGAGTCGCGCAGGAATGCACCAGACAATTTCTGTATATGTGTGTTTGTGTTAGTTGTGTGTGTGTGTGTGTGTGTGTGTGTGTGTGTGTGTGTCTTCATTCCTCCTGTGCGGGTTAAGACTGGAGGAATTGCTCTCACTAACTTGTTGAAGGCGATTCATGTTGTTTTCTTAGTTTGTTTGCCTCTGGCTAACCTGTGTCTCTTCGAGAATCTCAACCATGCCTGCTCAAAGAAAAAAAAAAAACCTTTCACTTCCTTTGTATGTCACGCCAGTTTCCCCTGCTGCCTATTCTTCCTTAAGTGTCCTAATTATTATTTATTAGGGAGGGAATTTCCGTACAGGCCGGTTGTTTAAGTGTCAGAAACACTAGACATTTAAAATGGTGCCCTGGGTCGACTTAACACAACTCTCCTTCTTGTTTTAAAGGATAAATAAAGGACAAATAATTAAAGAACCACATGAAGTGCAGTTTTTGTCTCACTACTCAGGTAGTTAGTTAAGGTTAGGTTCCAATTAAATATGTTAAGATTTTTCCGAGACACGTACTGCCTGTGGGCACCAAATGTGTATTAATCCACCACTGAAAATAGTCCCATTGTTGTCCAAACACTATTTAAGATACATCAGTGAGTCGCACTGCTGCACTGGGTGACATATTTCTTATTTATCACCATGAATAGACACACTGGCAGCTGTAAATACTCTCTCTCTATAAATATCCATCCACCACTGAAAGTAGTCCCAAACAAAATCACTGGTTATAAGGAAACTGTGTATTTATGATCTGTTTTTACACATTGACTCTATTATTTTAGCTAGTTAGCTTCATTGCTAAATGATAGTAACTTGCAGACACTTGTTAGCAACTGGCTAACAAGAACAAAACATGAAAACGTCTTGAGCTTGTGTTAAAACCACAGATGTTATTTCAGACATTTAACCAGAAACCCATCAGCTTTGGGACGAGGGAGACAGGAGTGCTAACGTGCATGATTTATGATAATAATAATAATTGATCAACAGGGCTATACAGGTACTAATCGCAGTCAAGCTTCATTAAGAAGTTTTTTTTTCCTGGAGTTTCGTGCCTGTGTGTGTGCTGTCACTCTTTGACCTGAGCTTAATCATTTGAGGGATTATGGGGATTTGAGTCTTTACCTGCCGTGAGAAAAGTCGACCTAATCAGTCTGTCTGCCTGTTGACGGCTGCAGCCTCGGTCGGTCTACGTCGGACCGTCTAACAGGTCCGGACGTGTCACACACTCTGAATGAATCACACACAGGGAGGACACACAAATGTGTTTCCTCTGACCTCATACCGCCCTGGCGTGCGCACATACAAACACACACCTACTCAAAAACACACACGGCGGTCAGCAACGCCACCTGTGTGTGTATAGCGGTCAGGTCGGAGCGGTTTGCTTTACCTGACTGATGATCGCTCAGGCTGTCAGAGCAGCGAGGAAGGCTTTGTTGGGGAGGATTAGCCGCCTGCAGGGGCTGGTGCTCGGGTTACTCCCCGGGTCAGCCTCAGCTAGCACCTAATGACAGAGGAGAGGTGCACTTTGTGACCCAGTAGGTGTTAAACTGGGACCTCTTCTCGACTCTGCGATCGGACAGGTTGGATGTGTGAGGTGACGTCTTCACTTGCGGCACAGAACCAGTTTTCCATGGGAGTGACCTCATAGCAGTGATAGTCACATTTATAGGAATGCAGGGAGGGTAAAACTCTTAATTGCTCCTTTTGTTAGGTCTTTAAATAAGTAAAAACATGAGCTGTAAACCTGTGACACATACAGATATTCACTTTTTAGTCATTTCTTTTATGGGGATTGAGTTATTCATAAATAATCATGAGTGGAAAACTACATTTTAAGAGATTTATCTGTGGAGGAACACTTTATTTTATGTCCCAAAGTTTCCTTTAATTTCTAAATTAATTTATATGATGGTTTCTGGAGGAAAAAGGAAAAATCAAGACAATGTTCAGTCAGTCAAAGTTACAGCACAGCACAGTGTTAAAACAGTCCACAGGTAAATGCTAATGTATAAACATATAGGCATATTTATTTTTGGTTTTAATTAAGTATAGATTTCTGCAGCTGCTGGAAATCAAGAGCTGCTCATAAACTCAACATAAATTGACTAAACTCCAATAACTATCTCACAACTTTCCCTTTAATCAGCATCAAATTACATTGTTCTTTCAAGGAAACTTCCCAAGAATTTACTGGGAAATTACAGACCCATTAAATTAAGCGACAAAGACAATAACACTGGAGAAACACTTTGAGGTTTTACGATCAATCGACCAAAAGACGAGCCAGAGAAATCCTGTGAGAGGATTTCTGTAGTAAAAAGTTTATCATTGTTCGGGCTTGGATCTTTTACGACTTCTAAAGACTGAAAACTACAGTAGATTAAAGGAGGGAAAACTGGACATTACAAAATAAAACGCACCAGGAAAATGAAGCCTAATCGCTCTGCTTAGGATATTTTACTGCAAATGGACCAAGAGTCCAACAAAGGACTGTGTAAAAAGATGTAATTTCAACTGCTATGTGCACTACATCAGCAAAAACACTAAATCGGAGCATTAAAAGGAGTAAAAGTATTTCATAACCTCCACCTAAAGCTGTAAAATGATGTGATCAGTATGGAAAACTGCAGGGGATGCTAACAGTAGCCTGGTAGCTAACAGGTTAATGTGGCCTCACTTCCAGTTTTGTTTGCATGATCGTTTTCACCACACTGCCTTATAAACAGTTTAAAATGAAGAGGAAAATAGTAGACTTGAGAAATGATCACAACAGAGTCTGATGATGAGTGTACATAAGCCTTCAGCTGACAAATGTTTTTATCTGCGTATTTATTTCTCTACAAAGTCATGTGGCTCGCTTTTGATTTTATTTAATTTAACCCAGACGGCGGGTGTGTAGAATAAGATGAAAAATGTCCAAATGTTTGTGTTCCTGTGATTATAATGGCTCTGGTTCAGCTGCTGAAAGCCTCCCTGTCCATGTAATTGGCTGTTGTTCGGAGGGTAAACACTATCTGAGAAGTGTTGAGTCCTGTGAAGTGTTCGGTCTGTGTGTGTGTGTGTGTTAAAGCGGTGAGTGCTGAGAGCTGTGTGTGTGCTGACTGATGCTGGTTTTGAGTGATTTTAAACTCTGGCCCTCTTACCTAAACCGTCTCACACACACACAGCTTTTCTTTCAGTGGTTGACGTTCACTTGTTCTGTGTGTGTCTGTGGCTCTGAGGTGTGGCTGAATTTATATATTAGCCTCTAAAAGCGACGTATAATGTTGATTTTTTTAGGATAATTGTCAACTTTCACTGAATTCCACATCGGTTTTACTGTTATTTTAGACTTTGCTGTCTCATCCCTTGTCTCCTTTAGGGTATTTCCTTTTCAGAGTTTTCTCTGACTTGTGTTGATTCAGAAAATGTTGATTCAACTCCACATTTTTGAGGTGTTTTATTATTGTGTCTCATATTCAGACGAATCAGCCTCAGAAAGGAAGAGGATAAAAAACAAAAAAAGGCAAACTACAAGAATCACAGAAAGGCTTCAGGGATCAGAGGGGGTTGGGAACCATGGAAACAACATAGTTTTTCATATCTGCATTCATCAAAATCTGCCATCATGGGCAAACATAGGAAATATTAAGAGCACTCAAAGTCATGCTCTTAATTGGAAATCCATAATCCAGCTCATATCCTCAGCAGTTATCTGGTTTAACTTGTGTGAATACAAGGGCTGTACCCAACCAAGAATCGTCAGTCAACTCAGATTTGGGTGTTCGATACGACTATTCGACTACTCTGTAGACATAAAGTTGGTGTCTTGGTCTTAGCAGATTTCACGTGTGATGTGCAACGAGAAGACCAACACGGCCACACCACACACGAACAGATTCACCACCAACAGAGTCTGGACTCTAAAAACCTGAAATCTCGCGCAGAAAACACAACTTTAGAGTAATCGCCGAGACAATGCTCGGGGTAAAATCACTCTTAACACACCTCACACCACAGGAAAATCTGACAAGATAATCTTTAGAACCATCAGATAATCAGGCCTTCCCTCTGTTTTCATCAAGGTTCGACCTCCATCACAGTTAGTTTTGTGGTTCGGCCATTTTAAAACAACACTTAGATGTAAAATTAAGTCTGTCGCACGGTTGCATTTTTCCCGACTGAGTCCAAGTTAAGCTCATAGACGTTCATAGTCACCAGAGGAATGTACACAACTGATTTTAGCACCATCTAAAAGGCTCCCATTTGTGGTTTTAAGTGACATGTTTAGACGGCTATTTGGAAAACAGTGCTGCATCATAATGTGATTCTAATGAATCATGATTAGCAGTATTTATTGAATCGCTGCCCCTCCTTGTGGACTAATTGATTTGGCTGAAAAACACACAGCTCTGCTAATTGTTGCGGAGATTGAGCCTGTGGCTGTTTTGATAACCGGATGGTCTCTCTTCACTGCTAATCTGCCCTTCCCCTCCTCCTGGGTTCGAACACTGAAGGACAGGAAGGATGTACATTAAGGGCCAAAGTACTCAAAGTCAGTAAAAAGTAATGACAGCTGTCTGCCTGATGCCGGGGCGAGCGAGCTACAGTCCAAACTACAGTCCATTATTTGAAGACACCGTGTGAGTGGTCGTATCTTTTTACAACGTTGCTAATGGTTATGGATGAAAATGATGGCAACACATGATGACGCCGCTCTTTCCACAAGGCGATAATGGCGGTCACATGCCACTTAGGGACTGGGAGAGAGGGGCTGGTAATAGCAGTGAAAGGGCAGAGGCGAGGGGAGGTGGGAGAGGGGGAGACAGAGGGTTAGGGGTTGTATTAAAATCATGACAGATACAGGGGGTTAAGATGGCAGCCCGGAGAGCGAGTGGAAGATTAGTAGGCAGACAGATGAAAAAAGGGGGAATAGTTCTGTAGTGTAAAATGAGCACAGAGGAAGGGTTAAGATGGCAGGTCCAGCCCTGCTCCGCTCTTTCTGTCTCCCCGGGGGGTAGATGAGAGATGAGAATGCCTGTCATTCAGTGCAGTGGAGTATATTTATCCAGGCCCCTCCACCCCAAGACTCCCACTGAATGTGTTTCTATCCCTGTTTGAGCTCTTGCCTTTCCTTTCTTCCCTCTCTTTTAAATCTTTCATTTTCAATTTTCTCTCTTCATTTTTTTCCCTCCCCCGTTTTTCCACCTTCACGTCTTCCTTTTGTCTCTTTTGTCTTTCAAACTACGCCTGTCCCACCCCCGGGAAGCACGAATTTGGAGATTTTGACAGGTTTAATTAAATCAACATCATGATGTTAATATAATTATAATTGCAGCCTAATTTCTGAGTGGTTAAATGTTGTTATCGTCTGGGTCGAGGCTATGTGGCCTCACAAAAGGTGGACCCCCGCCACAACAAGGTGTCACCATAAAAATCAATGTTTTTCTTTGACAGTCTTGGACGAGGAAAGCGGCTTTTTGCTCAGCTTGTTTCTCTGATTACTTAAGATCCAAACGTTTGATGACAAAAATCCTTCATCCACTTTAAGATTATAGTTATAACGTTATAAAAAGCAACTTGAAACAGTGAGAAAGTAGTCGGCTGAAAACTTAAACCGACAAATCAAAAAAGTCAGAAGTTGCTTGCACAGATATCTCTCCCTTTGCATGTTTTTGGCTCAACAAATCGTCTCTTTATCTGTATTTTTGGCCTCCATTCATGCATTTTTCAGCTCTGTCGCCTTTGCCAAATCTTAATTTCTCTCATTTTCCAACTCGCAAACAAAGGGCAGGCGGTGAGGGTGTCATCAGCAACTGTCAGAGTGAGACGGAGAGAAGAGAGAGAGAAGTGCTGTTGCAGGCTGAACAGCAGGCTAGTATCTTCACTCCAATAACAATTACATCAAGTGGTGTGTTAAATGAGGTGGGCCCAAGGTTCAGTGGCTGGGGCTAATCGCTGCAGTCTGCTCCCTAAAACACGGGGCAGAGGGGGGAGGATTCGGTTGCCGTGAAATGCTTAATTTAACCCTAGGCAGATACTGTACATGTAGAAAATCGCACAGAGGTGAAGGGAGAGAAAAGGAAGTTTCAGGCGATGAGATTGTCACAAAAAGAGATACAGATCTGTCTTAAGTCTCCCTCCCGTTGGCGAGGCGTGGAGGTAAAAAAAGATGGTGAGGTGATCCATCAACAAACGGCTCTATCTTTCCTTCACGGCCCTCTCCATCATCACGTCGAAGCAGTAAATCCTTCCTCAATCTGACACGCAGCTGCCGACATGTGGTTCCCATCTGAGCGAACCCACAGCCCAGATTCAGCCGAGGCGACGCTCGCCGCCGCGCCGATGATCCGATCTGGGGTCAGTTGTGAAAGTTCAGAGGAGGAGGATGCACATGTGATGATTCTTGGATGCGATGCGGAAGCATTCAAGCACTCGAAAGGCGTGAGTGGGCTTGGTTTTGGTTTAATGCTGCTCAGCTGTTGGACAGCAGCTGGTGGTATTTCTCTTGGCCCGGTCCAGCCTGTCGGGCTGGACTCCTTCGTCCTGGGCCAGATTTCTGCTGGTCTCTGTGGCCTTTTCTAATCAGAATAATATGAGCTGTGTTTGCAAAGTGCATGTCCGTGTGTGGGTGGATGGATTTGTATGTGTGCTGTTTTTCTTAACTTCTATTTATCCAGGGAGGTTTTTATTTTGTTGTCGGCAACGCCCTCGTTAAGGCTCACAATGTTAGCCACATTACCACCTACGCTGCAGTCTTTAATTGTGTTGGGTTTGGAGATTTTAGATCTGGTTCCAGCTAGGGGCTGCAAAGAGGTGATAAACTCTCAGAAATGGGAAGTTAAGCTGAGGAATTTTGAAAATATTCCAAGTTTTAATGGGAAAATATGAGAATTAACAGGGATTTACATGAATTAAACAGAAATTTGGGTTAATTTATACAAATATTTCACTTTGATTTATTTGTGAGTAGAATTTCAATTGATTCGTTCATTGAAGAACAAAAAAAACATGAATGTTAAATAAAATAAACATATGCTAACTTTAATACCATAAATCAAATATATTTACCCCAAGATTATGCTGCAAGATGTTTTTGTTTTTGTTTTGTTTTTTCAAATCCATTTAAGTTCCCTGTTACAGGCTAACCTGTAATCTTTCAAATTTCCAGTTTATTCCTGTTAATTCCCATGGAAAGTCTCCAACTTGAAAGGGTCGGTTCACCCAAATAACAAAAAGATAGGCGTGTTTATTCATGCAGAAAGTTTTGGTTCACCTGCCGAAGCAGTGGAGATGAATGGAATTTCAATTTTGGTGCTTTAAACCTTTATTTTTCAAAGCTCAAAAGCAGCCTGTATTTCCAGGAACAATACACAGAACAGACCGAGTGGAACTACTTTCAGAGAGAGCTATGAAAAAAATATTTCTTTTGGGTGAAATTACCCTTAAATTTCAGAGCGTTACAACTCTCCAAACTGTTCTTTTTAAATTCCCTCTCTTGTGGCAAATCTGGCAACTTTTACAACTTGGAATCTTTAATTATTTATAGTTTCTGCTCCTTGAAATAATCAAAGGAAATAGTCTGTCTAGACTTGATAATGTATCCATAAAGATTCAGATCTGATGCTTGGTTTACATGAAATATTACAGCTAAAGATGAAGATTCTTTCTCACATATTGTCCCATCCAGTCAGGGATTCAAACCAGCAGCCTCTCAGTCACCTTTATCTCCTGCTGCCTCACTGCATGTGTATTCAGGTGCTGTATATATTAACATGTGCTTTAAATTTTGGAGCCTCTCAGGTCCATTTATGCTCCGTAGCAGTGGGAAACCGTTTTATATGCATTGAAATTTGCCCACTGGAAGTCCCAAAAGACGGACCATTACCTCCGCTAAATGTACGCCTCTCGCTCTGCTGCTGAATATGTGAATGACGAACACGGCCTCCGACCGGCGCTGACACGGGAACGCTACACCGGGTGTGAATATGAAATACGGCCTCTTAAAGGTGGAGCGCTTTGAATCTGAGCCCGGGACTTCTAAAGGCGGCTCTCGTGGCGAATCCGAGCCAGGGCCTCGAATATCTGCAGATCTGAGACAGTCTCCGGTTGGCGGTCTGACGGACGAGACTTTGACAGACATTCTGTGTCACCGGGGGGGTGGAGGGAGGTGTTATGGGGCCTCTGTGGGGGCAGATTGAGTGGACCAGGTGGTACGGCTTGGCGCTGGCATGCGGGGCACTCGGAGGGCGCTTCTATGTTTAGCCCTTACATGATGTTACATGTGCTGTTTTTTCTGGACCTGCTGTGGGAAGTAAAGGGGGACAGGACTGGGCCTCCTAAGTGGTTCTCCCTCTGCAGGTCTTTACAATAGACACTTTAGATTTATTTTATTGGCTTTGTGCCAGTGTCACACCTGGGGTATAATCCAACACTGCAAAACATGGCACAGAAATACAGCTTAATTCAAACTTCTACAATGAAACGTACATTATGGAAACATGCTGTTTGTCTTTAATATATTAAATATTAAACTAAGTCATGGGAGTTTCCTCTGTAATAAAAACTGTGAATCATGATGAAGGTTAGTGTCCACCTTAATCCTCATGTCCTCATAAAATTCAAATTTTTTTTTCTTACACCTAAAGTGAATAGAAAACCAAACTTTGCTTTTGTGATAAAAGGTCATTAATGAAGCTCAGTGGGAAGGAAAATTAAGCTTGGGGCAGCTTTGTCTCAGTGGTTCAGAGCTACTTTGGCACTCAGAAAGCCAAAAATGATGTGGAAGCTCTGGTGCAGGACATCCCTGAAAGTCCACGTCCTTGATGCTCATCTTGATAAATTCAAGGAGAACACAGGAGGCAAGCGCTTCTACCAAGATATACTGCAAGGAGCGGGTAGCAAAAACATGGTGGGAGACTATTTAAAGAAAGAAGACTGTAAAGAAAGTTCTTTACAGTTGATGACAATCTGGGAAATCTACTCACTTCTAAACATATAAAATATAATGTTTATTAAAAACTGAGTGATCAAAATGAGAATGCATCACAAACTGAAACATTTTACTGGACATCTGTTGATTTAACTTCATATTTTAAGTTTATTGAACTTGTTTCTCAGTTCAGGTGAATTTAACTCCTTTGATTTTCATTTAACTGACATTTTAACTCACATAAACCAGTTTACAGTGCACTGTTGGATTATAAACCCCTTCTCTTTTGAATTTCTGTTGATTTAACAACATTTTTCTTTGTGTTTTTTGCTCTATTCAGACACACAATAGCTCTGTGCCTTCACAGTCGTTTCAATAGAGCCGCAGTGTCGGTACAGCCGAGGTCATCCTCTCACCTGTACCTGGCAGCGACATGCCCACACCAACACAAAAACACAAATCCATGCTTTTTTTCTTTTTTCAGCAAAGTCTATTGTGAGCACTGAAGAGGGGGAATACAGTCTCTGATCTCTTGACAGGGGATCTGCAGAGCATTTCCCAAAATGTTCAAGTGTTTTTAACTTTTCCCCCCACCAGGAGACTCATGAGGGACCACCATGACGCGTGAGTCAGGGTAATTTTTAGTAAATTATAGAGGTAAAACAACAGGGGAACGTGGCCGGTTGTTAAAAAGCTTTCTCTTATTGCTGCGACATGTAGTTAGTGGGCGGTGGATGTCCACTTTTTCTTTTACTGTTAAGTATCTGCAGCGTTCTCGGTCGACTACGTGACCCCGAGCGACTTCCTGTTGTCGCCTCCCCACCGCGCCGCCATGTCGGGAAGTTTTCTCCATCTCTGCAGTGAGTGGACACCGAGGATTGTGCTCTCTCTTTTTTTCCCGTACTTTTTTAGTTAGAGCTTGTGCTGGGTTGGGAGCCCTGGATGTTACGGGCCTGTGCAATCCGTCGAGACATTGTATGTGAAACTGGGCCAAACAAATAAACCGAAATGAACCGTCACTCTCACACACACACATAAACAGAGACCTCCTAGTTCTTATACAGGACCTATGGGAGTTTTAAATCAAGGATGTGCTCTCTCTGCCACTCCCCTCTTTCACATCCCTCAAATTTTCTCACATCATTTTGGCTTCTTCTTTCACATTTCTCTCACTAGTCAATCTTTCACTCTGCCACTCTCTCTCTCTCTCACTCTCCCCGAACCTCTCCACTGTAATCCTCTCTCACCCGTTCTCTCTCCCCCCTCTTCTCAGAACCTTGAACACAACAAATTTTCCGAGCTCCGAGTTTTTAGCGTTTCACCATCTCCCCACAGGACGCCTATTACTCAACCAAAGTCAGCTCCACCGCACTTTGATGTGTGTGAGACCTCACTGGTGGATAAGTGCTGGTGCTGTTGTGTGTGTGTGTGTGTGTGTGTGTGTGTGTGTGTGTGTGTGAGCTCTGCAGGCTTGTCATGGGCGGGTGATTGAGTCCAGACGTTGTGGGTTCCTTCTCTCCACCCTCCCCTTCTCTTCTGGTTGTGGGTTCAGAGTGTGTTGGGCCCGGGGCGGGTGGAGCTAAGACTCCCTGGGGTGCAGTAAAGTGATAGGGCAGCGCAGAAGAGGAGGGGGGGGCGCTCGGATCGCCCCTGGGGGGAAGGAGGTCAGGGGTGAGAGTCCCGGCCCTGCAGAGCCAGGATCAGGGCCATGTTAGTCAAACATGCTTCAGGTGGGGCCTTCCTGCTGCTTAGACTAGCTCACATCTGGGTCTGTGTGTGCATGTGCAGCATATTCCTCTCTTTACTCCGAACTTTGTGACCAAATTCTGTCACATTTATCAGTAAATAAATAACAGACACTCTCACATTCACATACATACAAACAGCCCACATGTACATCTATGAAATCCAGTGTTCGCTGCATCTTAATTCACGTAGTCTCACACCCACACTTGCTATTTTGACGCACTGACAATCATGGAAACACTGTAAGTACCAGGATGTTGTTAGTGTGGAATGATGGACGCTTCTCACCCTGAACGGTCGCCATCTTGGCTGCGTAGTGGGAAGACAGAGACCGACAACGTATTTTCAAACTTGTGAAAATTGTTGTCGCTTATGGCGACGTAACTGAACAGTTTTTACTTGCACTTTATTTCTAGGAATCATTTTCTTTTTAGCCTCATAGTTTTAGCTTATTTATTATTGCTCTTACTTATCGGATTTATTGCTTTTATTTATACTACTGATGTGTGCTCTTTGACTGGTAACGTGTGAAACGCTTTTGTTTTTATGTGGAGCATAAAAATCTTGAATCTTGTAATTTAGATGTCAGATGAAACAGGACACAAACAAGAAAGTTAAAGAGAGCAAAGGAGGCGGCGGTTATTTTAGCAGGCGACAATGTCACATGTTGCCATCGTTATTCCCGGCCATGTTTGATTTGAGACACTACCCTGTCAAAATCACGTTCTACACCAGAGAGTATGAGAGATTAGATTACACAGCATCAAATAAACACAATGAGAAAAAACTAAAATGAAAAACTATCAGATATAAAAACAAAAAAAAGCATTTCCTGACTTGATCCACGCCTGTTTAAATAGACTTTCCATGCTCTTTTGTAGCTTTTAAACCAACCAACTTATTTAAATAAAATCTAAACAGCAGCAGACTCTATAGATACAGAACTGACAGCAGAGAACTGTGAATAATCAAAAAGACGAGGATGAGATGAAAGCGGAGTAGAGAGCAGGAGATGACTGAAGCATGAAGCACTTCATGGTGAACTGAGGTGGTGAATTTTTTTTTTTTTTTTTAAACTTCACCTTCCATCCCTCAGCAGCTCCTAAGATGGACGACAGCGAGGTCAGTCCGTCACCTGTGCTCAGACACTGACCAAACACTGGCTTCTCAGGCTGAATAATGGGACTGTCACTAACCCCCTGACCCTCAGCTCAGAGTCTAAGGTGTCAGATCGATATCGGCTGGGGTGGGGTGGGGGGGGCTGGGGCGTGGCGGCGAGCGGGTCGTCTGACGGGAGGCATCTTGGGAGCATCCACGTTAAGCTTAATTAAACGTGGAATTCATTCGGTATGCGGCCACGATCGTCCCCATCACAGAGTCCTCGGTGCACTTTGCAGGCAGGTGCCATATTTTCGTGAGGTTGTTTACACAGTGAGGCAGCAGAGGTGGTCTTTGTGTGTCTGTGTCGCAGGTGTGAACAGTTTCTGTTTGTCAAAAAGAAAAGGGCAGAAACATTGTGTTGCTGTAAACCGGTGTCATGGCAACCTGAACAACCATGTTTGGCACGGAGGGGGTTTATGAGTCAGTCTGTCGGCCCCCTCGGGGTTTTACACTGACTGAATGACGGAGCCCTGCTGTGTGTATGTGTGTGTGAGTGTGTGTTAGTGTGTGCGTTGACTGACACTAACCCCATGCTGCTGTTGCCGCTTTGACCTCCCTTAACACCAGAATAGCGATGTCAGTAATTAACCAGCCCTGTCCATGTAAGACAGGGGGAGAATCACTTGTCTCACTCGAGTCTGTCTGACAAGTCAGAAAATATTCATCTTTAAAGGGTCAGTTCGCTCAAATCAAGTCACTCAGGGTCTGACCACCTGCTGTGGTTTTGTGGGAACACACACACTTACTTTAGGTTACTTTTCAGCTGTTTCATTCAGCAGAACATGTTAAAAAATGAGAAATTTGTCTGTAAGGATACAATACAATTCAAAATCCCCATAATAAATTAGTAATAAATGAATATTTAAAGGAGAAAACCACTGATTTTATGTGGTGTTTAAGAATATTTACTCCATGAACAATTATATTTCTTTACTCACTTGACGTCGTCATGACATGGAGGCAAACACAGATGCTAGAAAACTTTTTTTGGCCTCTGCAAAGTGACTGGACGCCATCTTTGAGTCCAGTATCCAGTTCACATGACACGTCCATGTGTGCATGAGTTTGAAAGACATGAGTCAGGCAGGGAGAGGATCTTATATTCAGGTGCATTATGGGAAATGTAGGTCTGACTCATACTAGAGACTTTACACTTACATTATTATTTACATTATCTACTTCTGTTGGGCCTGTTCCTTTTCTTCTTTTTAACCTGTGCCACTTTAACTGGGCTCCAAGTCATGACACTTCAGTAGCTGATTCTGTCGCCTTCAATCAACCAATTTATTTTCACTTTTACAAAGAAAAACAGAAAACATTTCTTGTCTAATACGAGATTAAAGACTGCACTGATGCCCTGTCTTTACCCCGTTTCCTACATCTCATACTTATAGTTCAAATCTTAAGTTAGAAGAGTTTATATCATCTCAATAGACTTTAATTTATTGAAACTGAATTTAAACACAAAAATGTCTCTAAAAAGGTTCTTTAGAGGAACTTTCTCTCAAAAAATAATGTGTTTAGACAACATTTAAGATTTGAGAACTTGTGATTATTTTTCAAAATGAGGGGAAACATGAGTGCATTTCTCAAACTGAGGTCATTTTTAGTGAATTAATCTCTTTAAAATTATTAAAAACTCAGATGAAAGAACTGGGGACAGATTCTCTACGATGTCGTTGTTTTTAATTAACCTGGTCACAAAGCTGATTTAAAAACGTGGCTTGCGTTTCCTTTTTTGTTGGTTGTGTTTTCTATCTGCAACTTTTAGTTTTTTTAGGCAGCAGCGCAACAAAAATACACAAACAAAACAAAACTGCAGTTTGAGTTCAGGCAGTTTGCAGAGCGTTCCTCACAATGCGTACCCGACTCACAAGACGACAACAACAACAAGCTAACCTAATCTGCAAACAGACAGACATCAGAATATACATGAAGCTTTACATAACACACTCTCTGTCTGTGTGTTAGCCTGGCACACAGTGCATCTGCAGCTGCACTGAAGTTAGTGATTGGCACAGTCAGGACCACCATCATCTATAAGCAGACGTCCTCTCTCTCCTCCCTCCCTCCCTCCCTCTGTTTTATTCTTTAACTATCTGAGGTGCCTTTCCACAAGCAGCAATGTGTTTTCAATCTGAGGCCAATTATTCACCTCCTCTGGTTTTGTTCCCAGCAGGAAAAAAAGTAGAAACAGAGAACTGTCTCTACTTTACAGGCTCCATTTTTCCCATCTCTCTGTGCTGTCAACGCCCAGTCCGGCTGAGCCAGCCCCCCCCCGGCAGACACATTATGTGTTTAAATGCACTGTGTGTGTATACGCGACTCCACCGGACAGATGTGTGTATATAATTAGCCGACTAAGTAATAATGGCTTTAACCTCCCAGTGGCGAAAAACGCTATGAATGATGGTACAGGTGGAGGGGAGGGTCGACTTCCCAACCCCTGAGGGGCGACAGGACATCACATCACATGGCTGAGGCCTGATCCCCCCTTTTCTGGCCCCATAAAGAGCTCCCCCTAGAGGCTAAGACGAGGAACTACTGTTTTTGTTTTAAGTTAGTACACATTGGTTTGTGGAGGAGTAAATTGAGGGACTTGATATAGCAGCAGCATGAGGTCTGTGGTTTGTGTCTTGTCTTTCAGTGCAGACTCCCATCATTGTGTGTTTGTGTTTGTGTGTTTGTGTGCGTTAACACAGGAGCTTCATGTGTTTTGTGTGGGCTGAAAGCATCTCCCCTCTTTCCTCTCTTTGTGGAATGACCCTGGGAAGTTGCCCCTCGTTTGACCCAAACTCTGCTCGTGAGGAAAACAACAGGAGGGTTTTTATCCTCTTTTCCTCCCTCCTTTCACTTTCTCCTGCCCTCGTGTTTTGTCTGCGTTATTCATCTTTTTTTGTGGCTTTTCTTCTCGTTTCTTTTCTTCCTCTTGCTCATCCTCCATTTTTTTTCTCTCCTCTACATTCCTCACGTCTCCTTATGTTTCTTTTTATTCTTTTTCTTTTCCATCAGTCCCTCTCTTCCTCCTCGCCTCCATTTTTCTTGTTTTTTCCATTTTCTTCGTTTTTTTCCTCTATTCCTCCATTCATTTCTTGTCTTTCAATCCTCTTTCCATCTTTTTTCTTCTCCTCCTGTCTTTCTTCCACTTTCATGTCTCATTCATCCTTTCTTTCTTTCATTTTCTCTTCCTCTTTCTTCTCTTCCCCCTTTTCTCTTCTTCTTTCTTTCTCTCTTCTATTGGTCCGTCTCCTTTCTTGTCCTCTTTCACTCCTTACCTCTCCTCCTGTCTTCTCCCTCTTCCCTTCTTCTTTCTTGTCCTTTCCCTTTTCCTCTTTTTCTCTTCTCCTCCCTTACAATTACATTTTCATCCTTTTGTTCCTTTTCTCTTCTCCACTCTCTTCATCTCCTCACCCCTCACTCTTCCATTCCTCCTGTTCTACACTTTCTTTTCTCCATGTCCTCTCTTTGCTCCTCTCCTCTGGCTCACAGAACTTTCCTATTTGTTTTCGATTGTTCTTGAATTTCTGTAAAAGACTATAAAACTGTAACGAATGAACTAATTAGTTTTTCCTCTCAGGACCACAGCTACAGAAATGCACTGAGGACACTGAGGCGTAGTATTTTTTCTGGGAATTTGGAAGGTTTTAAGCAACCTTTGGGGATTAATTATTTTTTTACTGCATTTTGCAGTATTTTTATATTTAGTCTATTTACATTTGACAGCTTTGATGTGCAGGGAAATAACTGAAAAAGCCTGTACACACCTGAATGTGTGACAGGTGTGTCAACTTCAAACAGACCAAAACATAGTAGATAAATAAATATATATAAAAGTAGTAAGCTTTTTGTTTTCGTTCGTGCCAGTAAAATAAATACATGAAGAATTCAGTATGTCTTCACCAAATTTAATTGTTTGGCCTGAAACTGCGCTTTTTTGGCCTTCATGCTGGGAAATAAAGCGGTTTATGGTTCTGCAATTTCCCAGTAATTTCCTTCGACATTTCCAGGAAAGAGCTTTGTAATCTGGCAAATAAAAGACAAAGTTCTTTTAGTTCAGAGTTGAGAGAGTTGTGTCGTGTTTACAAGCACTTGTTGATCGCCAGAGGAAACTCGCAGGAAGTAAAATTAAACCACTAATGGACTAAATAAAATATGAAAAATCAAAATAATGATAAGTTTTCATACGTCCTGTTTCCTCTGCCACTCTAAATGCACACGAACCCGCCCGTCGACAGTCCCCCTCTTTGTCCGATTCCCTCCATACTGGCTCTGCCATGCCTTACCTGTGCCAGACCAAACACACCAGATGGGGCTAAAGAAAGCAAACAAGTTGGAGGGGGGTTGTGAGGGTGGAGGGTGGACGGGGGGGGGGGCTGAGTGAAAAGAGGGATTATCCATAGATGTGTGCTTTGTTAAGAGCTCCAGCTACTGATTCATTGATAAGCCCCCCTCTAACTGGCCATGAGTAGCTCAGCCAATCAGGGATCATTAATCCCCAAGACAAATGGATTTAGGATTTAGGTGCTTTTATTTTGTTAATGGCTCATTATGACACATTTTTAACTGACGGTGAACTGTTTTGTTTTTTTTAACTCTCGATCAGCCCTCAAACCGCCGCCGCCTCCCTCCCGCTGCTCAGAACAACGCCAAACGGAAAACACAAACTGTTGAAATTGCCTCGATCAGCCCTGTGAAGGCTTAATGACTCACTAAATAGCCTGTAACAGCAAAGCCATTTTGGAAAAAAGCAGATGAATAAATCTTGCCGGTAATGGAAATGAAGAAACCCTGATGCTGAAGATTACAAATAGGAAGGTTTGTAGTTCGGTAAATGAGTGAAAGTTTCTCACGCTTCGGTCCAGCCCACGGCGGGCGGCGCGGCAGCAGCAGTGGGGGGGTTTGTGGCGTGGATGGAGATAGTATATATCAGAGTAGAGATCAGCAGGAGAAAGAGCTCCTTTTAAAGAAGAAACCAGAAGACAGTGAGAGTTGAAATGTCATCTACCACATCTTGAGTCCGGCTGCGTGTTTATGGCTCTGTGTCTTATCAATATTTCATTTCTGCCACTCAAAAAAAAAACTCCTTATAGCCTCCATCTGGCAAACATCTGGAGCGTGTGTGTTGGCGCTGTTGTGACTCTCACTGTGCGTTTTTATCGTCTTTTGTAATAAACACCTACGGTCCCATACTTTAGCTGTACACACAGCCTCTTTGCTGCATGTGTTTTGCCACATTTGACCTCCAGAATCCACATCATAATGATGTGATCGTAAAAAGATAGCAACTCTACAAACTGTATTTACAGGCAGGGATCCATGTTGCTGCCCATCACTAAGTAGGGAATGAATATATTTTACTTTTAGTGCTTTTTTTTTAGTTCTACTTGTTTAATTCTTCCTGTCTGATCATATCAAATTTTTTACTATTTAATAATTTCTCTGTTATATTTTGTTTTATTTGCGCACTTTCTTTTTTCGTGTTTTATCTAGGCATTTTAAGCTTTTTTAAAACACTGTTTTGGTTAATGTTAGGAGAGAAAGTCACAGGATTAAAGGACACAAGAGAAGCAAAAATATATAGTGATAACACATGACATGACTTGAGTAAATTTGGTGATACCAGGCTGATCTTTGAGATCAGTAGTTGTGCAGAGGATGGCGTATATTTGTAGGCCAACCCAGAAGTTAGCAACCACCTTTTTTAAGACACGTAAAAGCCTTAAAAACTGACGTATTTTATGTCACAGAATTAAAAAAAAATGTCTTGAGCTTGTGTTAAAACCACAGACCATATTTCATGCATCTAAACAAAAACCCACTGACTCTGAATCTAACTATCCAGATCTAAACAGGGTCATCGTCACTTTCACAAACTTTTTCCCCACTTTCCTCTCACAAAGGCATTAGTTACAATTTCCTCTTAATCCAGACTAATCCCAGTCGTTACTCCTGGGCCAGGTTTGATTGACAGCTACTGGCACTTGCAAGGTTGCAGCAAATGTTTAAGGCTTAGTACAGACAGGAGGAGGGGGGAAAACAAAGCATGCCGTCCCCACAGAGCTCCTGGGCTGAGGAGGACATGATACTGTGGAGCCGGTTGACCCCTGGTAGTCATAATATCAGCCCCAGCGGCTCTGAAACTGAGGCTAAAGGAGGCCATGCTGTGCCTGCCTGGAGCCAAAGCTGGTGCTGGAAAAAAGCAAAAAACAAAACAAGAGCTTTGGGTTTCTCATTTTGACCAGACTATAATTAGAGAGAGAAAAAGATTAGAATATGGCTGACGATGCCACAAGACACCCACGCACACACATCCGCTCATTTGTGGGCTCGGCAACCCCAGTAGGACGGCCACTAATCCTGCAGCACATTTACAATCTGTGTAATGACAACTTGATACCCCCCCAGCAGGCCACGGCGAGCACACACCTCCTCTTTATGCTACTCATGCCTCCCAGAGCCCCGAGCATGTAACGCGTCAGCAGCAACAGCTGCCGCTCTCAGCCCCTCCCCTCCCGTCACACCTGGCCCGGGATCAGCTGACTGGTCTCGGCGAGGAGGCCTGGTCGTCGCAACGTCAGCCCGCTGCTGCACGCTCCAAAACGAGTCCTCTAGCTCCGTCTCTCCCCTGACAGCCCCTTTGCTGTGTCAATGAACAGAGGTGGAGTATTGAAGACATCCGCAGTATGTCAGTGATACTGAACCGCGGGCCATTAGCAGCTACAGAGACGCAACCATCCGGCCGTCCAAGCCCAATCTGTCTCCGCTAAAAGCCCCAGAAATGCAACCTTATACGGCGCCTATGGGAATATGTGTTTCCAATCACTCTCCTCAGGAACGAATACCTGGCATATCTGGCCCATTGCACTTTTTTTTTTCCTCCCCACCACCACCACCACCACCTCTCCCTCCTTCTCCTGTCCACTCAGTTTACAGTAAACACCAAGGCGGAAAAATCTTGGGGCTGTGTCAAGGCGATGCTTGAGAACAGGCCTCATTTTCCCAGACTCGGAGATTCCACGAGGGGCTCCTACATCAAGCTGTCATATTGGGCTAATGAAAATCTCATTCTGCAGAGGGATCCTCTTAAAGCTGCTAAAGGCACATGCTAACCAGGGGATTAGCCCCGTAACGCTAGGGGACTTTAATTTCAGCACCAGCATAAGTCATCACTACTGAGCACTAACATTGATATATGGCTTAGGGGACTGACTAGCGTGTGTCGTAAGGGGTTTCTGCTGGTGCAGGGGAATTCGGTCGAGTCTCTCAAGAGGCTTGGGATGATCGAGACTGACGTGATGAGATCCTGAGATACTTTCACTGAGTCCAGCCTCAGCTTTTTCTTTTTGCGAGCACATATGGTAAATTTTTTCTCAGCTGTGGCCTCGCCGAGACACCCAAAGTATCATCTGTTGTCATTGGGTTTTGGAGTACTCAAATCAGCAAATAGCTGTCTAGGCCACTTAAACAGCTGCTGCTGATGTGCCCCTGAGCAAAGCAAAGCTGCTACAGGGAATGTTAAATGTGCACAAACCTCATAGGAGACTGGTGAAGAGAGAGCATGCATGCTCAGCGAGTTTTCATTGGATAGATAAATCATTAGAAAGGTCAAGATGAGAGATCACGTGATCTTGTATGACGCCGTTGTGGGAATCATCCTTTGCATGTAAACACTCAACTACTGATAGATTAATTGTGAAAAAAACCACCCTACTAACCCTCTTTTCTCTCTCCTCCTCTTCCAGATTTTACCGGGGCGACTACCACATCGACGTCTGCATCAACGACTACCTTGACGTCTACTGTCCGCACTACGTCAGCCCGGTGTCCGACGACCGGGCCGAGCGCTACATCCTCTACATGGTCAACTACGACGGCTACAGCTCCTGCGACCACACCGCCAAGGGCTTCAAGCGCTGGGAGTGCAACAGGCCTCTGTCGCCGAACGGACCACTCAAGTTCTCCGAGAAGTTCCAGCTGTTTACCCCCTTTTCTTTGGGCTTCGAGTTTCGCCCCGGCAGAGAGTATTACTATATCTGTGAGTACACGCTAACCTCCCTGTATTGTAGCTGTGACATCCCGACTGACGAAAGCACTATTTCAGGGTGCAACTTTGCAGAGGCTGTCCTGTTTTCATGCTGTTTGAATTGATATAAATACAAAAACTATTCATTCTGCCGCTTTCCTTGTGACAAGAAAGAGAAAAGGAAGTGGCTGCAGTTGATAAGGGAAGTTACAATTCTTAAATAAATGAGGAAAAACAAAGTTTGACACTAGGTTAGCTAGCTAACGTTAGCACCCTTTAGAAAAAGCTGGTACCCGATAAATGCCATGGGTTTTTTCAGTTGCCAGCACTTCTCTGTGCTGCCCAGGTAAGGTGATTAAAGCTATTTTTGCTATTTTTAGGCAGCACAGACAATCAAAACAGTAAGATGTGGACTCATAGCAAGAAACACCAAATAAGACCATTAGCTTATAACAGTAGTTAGTTATATTAGTTAGCTAGGTTAGCTAGCTTGTGACATCTTGAAAACAGGAGATCCTCAGCAAAGTGTGACCTGGAAATAGGATTTTCATCTGTCTTGATGTCAGACTTAATGAGTGGATTGTGCTTTTTCCAACTGAAATGTTCTGAGTATCGCCTTGAATGAAGGTTTTTCCTTGATCAGATAATTCCTGAATAGTTCTTGTACGTCTGCTTGTGTTTATGTGACAACAAAGCACACAGAAGCTAGCCTGGTATCAACACTAAAACTCAGGTATTATCTCAGGACCGGTAAGAGAGATTCAAGCTCTACCTGGAAGTTAGATCAGAAGATCAATATCAGTTTCATCTTGGAAAAAGACAGCAGCAATGTTTGGGTTTTGTTTTGCAAGTCCTTGGAAAGACAGGGCCGAGTCAAAACATGAGCTAGAGGGAGCAAAAACATCTCTACTGTCGAGGTCTCGTCCCATGCATCTTTTGTGGAGCTCAGCTTTCCTTCTCCTCCTTAGACTTGGGGAAAACAAGCAGCTGGGAAGCTGTGTTTTCATAAGTGAAGTCAGTGCCCTGCAGGGGCAGAAAAGAGGGACTAAAAAGAGACACAGCGAACACCATAGTCGTTTTTTTAAGGGAGTTAAAGAGACACCTGTGGTCAGAGAAACTTCACAGGTATTAACAGGAAGCGATAATAAGGAGTGTCAGTGGAAGGAGAGCACGAAGTTTGGCATCACAACAAAGTACAACATAAAGATATCACATCCAGGATGGAAAGTTTTTCCTTCCTTCCAGATCCAGAGCAGGTGTTTCGGAAAGCTGCCTGAAAATATGAATCCATTAAGGAAATATTTACAGTTTGGCTCGTCTGACCAGTCTGAAAAGATGTTTTTTTTTTTTACTGTTGGCTGGTCACGGATTTAACCCTTTTAATAATGATTTAGCTTTGAAGTTAGAAAACCAAACTCTTCATGACAGATTTGATGATTTTATCCTACATTTCCCTAAAATCCAATCTGTATCTTTGAACATTTTGCAGCCAGTGCAGTATTTCATATTGTGATTTATCGCCCTTCACTAGATATTTCTGTTGGACCTCTGCATTCGTTGGCGAGTCAACGTGACTCCGCTGCATAAAATGTGACTGTTTAGGGAAATCGTGGTGTGCCGTTAGCACTGCCAGAGAATTGTTGATGTTGTTACAATGCCTTGGATGTCGATAAGAAAAATCATAGGTTGCCTAATTCTGCTTCATTTGTTCAGTTGGCCCTGGCTGATGTGAAAATGAGCGAGGATGATGTTCTCGCAGACTTTGATGATGATTGATCATCCAAAGAGAGAAAGAGTGAGAGAGAGGCAGAGAGACAGTCCATATGGCTTTGAGCAGTTTGAGGCCATATGGACTATCTCTCGCTGACTCAGATTCATGACTCATCCATCACAACGTTGTTCACCAAAGACACTTTTTTTTCCTCTCCACTGAGAACACAGGATCTGAGCATGGGATGAAATAACAAAAGACAAAGACACCTCAGGGAACATACCATGACCTTGTAGTCAGAACATTTAACATAATACCAGTATTTGTCCTCATTGTGTAGAGCTGAGTAGCTGGGAAGAAAAACTGCCTCAGGAAGTACGTTTACTACTAAATTCTTGTGTGAAAGTATTTGTTTTGTTTTTTTATGATATGCTCAATGCTCCTCATTCCTTGACACCAGAGTCACCTGGATAATATAACAATACTACTTTATGTTAATAAATACAAATTGGGAACAGAACAATGCACAAAAGTGAACGGATTTAAAGCAGCATATATATATACAGAATATATGAGTGCACAACATAAATTTACATATAAGTGATCTTTACGTTGCTGTCTCAACACTTCTGAGGCTGTTTAAGGCTTTATCTTGAGGATGATTTTTGACGTAAATGTACTGTTCATCAGTAGCTTCTACTACGGACAGACATTTGTTTTGGTTGTTTAGTATGAAATCTCTCATTTTCTGTGGAGAGAGAATAGAAAGTAAGATCGGGAAAGACGTAAAGAATGAGAGCAATGCGACACTTGAACATCAGGTGTGTATATTGGTTGTGGTTCAGGCTGCTTGGGAAGTTTAAGTCCAGTATTCATCTATATGTCCTTTTACTTCTGTTTTGATCTCCACCGAGTCCTGGAGGAAAAATATGGCCGTAAATGCTACTTCACTGTATTCATGTTAGCTACTCGCTAACTTTGTCTGCTGTTTCATGCTAAGCTAGTAGAGTACAATGGTTGTACTGGAGTTTTTTGCCACTGAAAACAGTTGAAAATTTATTTTCATTAAATAAATTCCTATCCTTTATCCTTCACTTTAGCTCACGGTTAGCAGTGCACAAACACAATTTTACAATGTTCTGTACCTAAACAGTTTTAATGTCCAGAGGCTCGTACCTCTAACTTTCTATTTTTAATCAAAGAACAAGATATTTTATAATGCAGCTGCTTATCTTTTTAGTAGAGTCTGATACCCATCAAAGCCTTGAGGTGCTCCAACTGTAACACACTGCCTCCAGTTTGGTTTATTCTAACTTTCATCATTAATTTGCCCATTTATTTACTCAAAGTCTTTCTGGGAAATCTTGGAAACTGTACTGAAGTATTGTTGCACTACAAGAAAAACACATTCTTCCAGATTGACCCTTGTTTTTCTTCCCAGATCCTGAAATTCTGTCTGCATTACAGTAAACTGCTGTTATGTTTTATCAGCTGCTGGTATCAGTATCAAATTGCATGTTCGCGGTGTCTTGCTCCAACAAAGCCTGACAATAGCTGATAGTTAATACCTGTGTTGTACATATAATATGGTTTGGGAATCTGTTAAGTGGCCATGTAAATGTCATATAGGAGGGAGGGGGGGGTTCGTGTCTGCTTGTCTCAGCGAAGACAGACACTCCTTTGTCCTCCTTCGTGGTGATTGTCATTTGCCCCAGGCAGGAGGGCGGAGGGGGGGGTAGGAGGCGGGTTCACGTCAAATAGATGACACCTGCAGTTGGCTACAGGCCTGCCCGTCTGTGCACAGACAGACAGACAGACAGACACCTGGGGGACAGGAAAAGCCTGGTGTGTGTGTGGGATCAGTATTGTCGCCTGGTCCTAGAAGGTCAAAGGTCGCAGAGATGATGACCAGGGTCTGCGCTGCGAGCCTCTCGTGGCCTCATGTTTTTCTAATAGAGCCACGGTGGAGCTGGGGGGAAGCCTGATCCTAATCTCAGGGGATAGAAATCCAATTTTCAGAGGAGACAGTTGAGAGTCTGGCTCTCTCTCTCTCTCTCTCTCTCTCTCTCTCCCCCCTGTGTGAGAGGAATGACTGTCTCCCTGTAAAGCCCTCGCACTTCAAACGCCCGGGTCCCGCTCCATGCAGCCAGCACAGATCTACATCGATAATGACATGAACCCCGCCATGAGCGCAGCGCCTGGCGGTTCCTGAAGCAAAGACAAAGGGATTTGCCCCCCACCCAAAAAAAAAAGAAAAAAAACACCTGATCCTACAGTGTTTAAATTCACTAACACTACAGCCGGCGTCTTAGGTGACATGTGTTGCTGGTGCTGAATGTATGATCGCAGGGGATCACGGGTTTGGCAGCACATGACTGAACGTGCACAGTGTGTGTGTAAAGCATGTGACCGGGAGGTTTTACCGGCGAGGGTGGAGGCGGCCGGGGCGTCCAGATGACCTGACTAAGACTTCTAGAGTTGCAGGCGGAGCTGGAGTTACAGTTATGGTGAAGCAGCGGCTGTGTTGCTCGAGGACAGAAAACCCAGACTCTGACCTCGGTGGCAGACGAGAGAGAGAGAGAGGGAGGAGAGACAGTTGGATAATTGTGTGTGGTGGGTAGTGGTAAGGGGGGAGAGAGAGAGGGTGAAAGTGAGAGATAGTAGAAAAACAGAGGAAGGAGGAGGAAGAGATTCTGCAACAGCTGCAACTAGAACATTTTATTAACAAACAAAACACAGGATTAAGGATCTAGGAGAGCATGAAAACAGATAATTAATCTACTAAAAAGAAAATACACATCAGTGAACATGCACTACTGCCAGTCAGAGATAATGCATGAGGAGAACTGCTGATATACGACACCTCTGGGTGCATTATCCCGCTTATACCATGGTCACTTCCCAAAGAATGAGAGCGCCTGTGTTTTATTCCTCCGCAGGCTGAGGTTTTGTACATTTTTCCAGTGGTTTTATACTTTTAATTTTGCCATTTTCAAAACAATCACAGTCACTGTTACTACATCTTTTCTGCTTGCGACAGGCCCAGAGATTCGCCCGCTGCTTTTACATGAAGTCTTAAACTTCTGGCAACTTCTGCTTCCACTGATTTTTCACCAAACTTCCAGAAATAACTCAAACTTCATCTCCACTTGGTTTTAATGAATTACATCTGAATCATCTGCCACTCATTATGGTTTTCTCAGCTTGTTTTTGGTGTTAGGAGTATGCTAATAAGTTCTACATGAAATAAAAAAAGAGAAACAGCCTGGATGATAACTGAAATTTCATTATTTTTGCCATCTAACATATGTAGTCAGTTTAAAAGCTGTGACTGTTTCAGCGGGGAGTTAACAGACGGGCTTTCCGACCAACGTCATCGGCGAGATGCGCGCGCAGGCAGGGGACCGAAAATAAACCGAAATAAATGAGTTTATGAGGAGATCAACATGAAAAATTGTTTTTGTGCCTAAAACGGCATGAATCATAAAAGTAATGAGTGGGAAATGTTCATTATCCCACGTAAGAAATCTGTTTGTTAGCTCAGCGAGGAGCGTTAGCTGTTAGCTCCAGCAACTGAAAGTGCAAGAATAATCAGTAGTTTTAAGGTGTTATTGTGTGTTGGATGTGTAATGAATATTTTGCTAAGAAACTGTGTCTCTCAGTGATGGCTTTGGATGGAAAATGTATCAGTCAATTAATAATTTAATCAGGAAATCATCAGGAGATCGTTTGATAACCAAAATACTGGTCTGAAAAATTGCGTAAGATTAATAAAATGTTCTAGATGGGAGCTCTGGACAATTGTTCCTTTTCTCCCCCTGTAATATTTCTTGATATAGCTGCCTCTGGGGACGTTCGTGCAAGAGAGGCAGACGTACACTTTTTAATGGAGTCAAAAAAAAAGTTATAGAGAGATAATGACAGCCAAGGAAACAGAAGGAGCACAAGAGACATAAAGGAGGAGAAAGACAGAGTTTTTTTGGCCGGTGGAGTTCAGAGACAGAAACTGAGACAGTGAGTTCTCCCCCGTCTGTTCCAGCCACCGTCGGGGTGTGAGGTAAGTTACTCGATACCCGCTGACACAGACAGAAGCGGCGTGATTGACACCGTTTCTTTCTCGTTTATTTCCTCCCTCCGCTGCTTCACTTCCAATATTCCTCTCGTAGCAGAGTTTTAAAGATGATTTTTATCTCCTCTCTCTTGCAGCCGCACGGCATCTGATAAAGACGCGGCTTTTGAAATAAGAGCCAGAGTCATGTGCGGCAGCAGTGGAAACACTGACATGGTTTACTTTTATCCGGAATTCACCGCCAGGCCTGAATCCATCACGTCTGAGCGTCTAGGTGAAAGGATAGAGGAGTGTCTGCGGACAAACTATGGACACGTCTGTGCACAGATGCACATACTCGTGAAACCACAGCCACGTACATACATGCACACAACACACGGTCATGAATATACAAACACATTCAAGGTTGTGTGTGTGTTTGAGACTTGGCAGGCAGCAGGAAAGGTCAGAGTATCAATGCTCATGAGGAAAAAACATTAGAGAAAATCTATTGTGGGAAGACGATGAGGCTAGACAAAACATGAAAATACTCTTGACAAAAGTGAAGACAGAAGTTGAAGTCATTCGTCACAGCTGGAGACACCCTCGGCACTCTATTAGCGACTTGGTCCCCAGCACTACTTGAAAACTAATTAGTTTTGTTAGCTCTGCAAAACAATCACACACAACTAAAAAAAAATGTTTTTTAATCTTTGCCTTTCACAATCGGGAAACAGAGGAAATTAAATTTTGTAGGTGAGCATAACAGCATGCCACACATCTGCAGAAACGACTGCCCGTGGCCAAAATTAGACTTGGAAATATGAGGGTGACATTGAGTTGTTTCATATCATAAAATATGGAGCAGAAACAGCTTTTACATCAGGATGAGAGGGAAGTTCAGACGGTGAGATAAAGCTCTTCAGACTGTATTTAAAGGAGCTAAGTGTGGAATACCTCTGATGAAGAAACAATCGACCTTGTCGGATTGTTCCATTTCTACTGCAGAGCTGATGTTTATGAATGAAGGTAGATTTCAGAGAGTCAAGAGGTCTCCGGCGAAGCTGTGAAGTGAATGTGAATGGAGAATGCTGAGTGGGTTTTTGCAGAAGTACAGCCAGAAAACTTGAACTAGTATCAGACTATGTGGTATTCTCGTCGTTTTGAGATGCAGATCAGGCCGTGACCGCGACTTGACCTGGAGACACGAAAAGCTACGACTGGTCCAGGTCCAAGATGTTGCGTTCTCGCTTTCAAAACTCTAATTATAGAAACATAAACAAGGTGCTAGAGACCGAATTCACTGCTCCACCTGACAACAGCTGCTTCATTTCCTGTTCTTCTCCAGTGTGTTTACAGTCGTGCACATTGGTCAACATCACAAAACATGTTGGAGAAGTTGTCAAATTAGGCCAAAGAAAGAAAAAAATGTTTCAGATGCTGTTTGAGTTGTTTTCTAAGATATAATACAAGGGATAAAAACAAACAACTGTTCAACCTGACACTAAATTTCATTAGCAGTGCCCCTCACTGTTGCCTGGGGCCATTAGTTGGCTGATCCTGACCTCAGCTACTGCCAAATAAAGTTATACTGAATTTATAAGACTTGGAAGACTTTGGGATTGTCAACGGATTACAAAAACATCAAGGAAAAAAGGTGTCCAGACTGGGAAACTTGGGATGCAGCACTGATTTCAGTACTGATACCAAAACAAAACTTTCTCCAAAAGTTAACCTTGACAGAAGCCAGTTTTTCAAAAGATGCCAAACCTCTCTAGTACTAAAAGTTATCTGAACACAAGCATCCGTACAACAACTGCTGAAGCTGAGTCCAGTCTAAAACTGGTAAATCAAGAGCTATTTGATAAAAGAGTGAGTAAACAAGATTGCAAATCTGACAGACACTTAGTGTCACCAAAGAAAAGTGGTGAGGTTTGATAACAAGGCCAACATCTTGAAAATTATGGTGAATAACGAAGCATTTCTGAAGCCAGAACCCAAAATATAATATGGTAATAAGACCACACTCTGCCTAACAGCTTCATATTTCCAGTAAAACATTAAAATCTATGCAGCATAATTTTTGTTGTAGTCATTCAACAGGAGGAAAACTCTGGATTTTTACACTGTATTTTCTTAAAGTGCAATAGTTTAGGTTTGTACTGTGCCTTTAAAGATATTCTCTTTAAATTGTTTGTGTATGAAGCAAAATGTGGAAGTGAAATCAGTTCTGTCAGAATAAAATGTTCAAGTGCAGTAAGACTGTTTTGTTTCCAACAATTGAGGAATCATGATCTCATTGTTGAGCAAAAAAAAATACTGCCAGTCGCTTCAATCTCTAATGACGCAGCTGTAGATTAGATCAAGTAAAGCATTTTGAAATAACGTTTTTAACTCTCTCCACAGCCTCCATCACTGACGACAAAGGGAGAAGGAGCTGCCTCCGACTCAAAGTCTTCGTCAGGCCTCAAAGTGAGTCACAGATTGTTGTGTCTGCTCTGCCCAGTTTTCCAGCTTGTGATCACGGCTGTGTGGACGAGTGACGTTCGACTTCTTCTAATCTTCACATCTCCTCTCTCTCTCTCTGTGTCCTCTTTGTTTTTCAAAGACAATTGTGTGAAAAACTCCGGGAGCTCACAGGAAGGGGTCGACTTTGAGGACAACAGTCACAACTCCCTAGAACCCAGAGGTTGGTGGGAATTTACAGTACCTAAAGAGTGTTTAAATGTCCCATAATTGTCTTTTCATTTTTATTTAGGTTTTAAGGAGAGTTTAAGAATTTAAAAACAAAATATCTCAGTTCTGAGTGAAAAAATGTCAAAAATATCAAATATTCAAAAGAAAAAGCTGAATCTGTTGTTGGACACTACCTGTATATTTTGTAATAGTACATTTGATAAACTATAATGGAAGTGTACTTGAGCCAGATGTCTGCTAACTGGAGCCAAGTCTCGGCGCTAAATTGGCCCTGGTATTAGCCATATATGGACCAGAACTGTCTCATATTTGGTCCTAGCCTCAGTCATTATCATCTGATTACACTGATAATCGTTCTGTCGCTAATATGTGTAAGCATTTTTATTTCTTTTGGTTTTGTCTACGGTTAAGGGTATTTTGCTTGTAGCCTGCATCATGGTTGCATTAATGCTCCGGGGGGTCCTAGGGCAAAAAAAATTGCTGTTTGTGATAATTTGATTGAAGGAATAGTTTGATGTTTTGGGAAAACAAGATACTGAAGCTAAAGACTCAGAGGGAGCAGCTAGCATGCCTGTTAGCCCCTCTTAAAGTTCTCTTATTTACTTTAAACTAAATTCTATTGAGTTTTATAAATCTTATTAAAATCAGATTAAAATCAGGACGACAGCTACTACAAATAAATAATAAACTGATGACGCACAAACCAAACTAATACCCAAAACAACCAGTCTTCTAAATGCAACAAGCCGTTAATGCTAATGTTAGCTATGTAGCGATAGCAAAAACTTGCATATAGCACCTTTAACGCCTTTTTTATAGTGCTTTAGTGGTGCATATGCCCAACCAAAGTATTCAGTGGTGATTCAGTTGAAAACCATCACTTTATTTCATGTGTCAGCTGTTTCGCCTGTTAATGTTGATAACTGTCGCCTCTTCCCCTGTTCAGACGGCATCAGCCACGAGTCGCCAGAGCCAGCTCGACGGGACGTGAACTCCGTCGGCCGGCGCCAGACTTCGGTCCTCCTGCTCAGCTCCGCCCTCATAGTCCTGGCTGCCATCTTGTCTTTATAGCGCCTAGTCTGAAGGAACCACCACCTTCCACCCCAACCTCCACCACCACTACCCCGACCCCAGGAATGGACTGTCCTGATTGGACCACAGGCCAACCCTACCCTTCAACCCCCTCCCCCTCTTAAAGGAGCACTTTTAAAAAAAAAGAAAAAAAGAAAAAGAAACATTGACAATCTCTCTGAGTGAAAAGAGAGGACGGGACTTCGATGGCGAAGCCTTTGTTGTTGTTGTTTTTTTTTTTTTTGACTTTGCCAACTAGTGTGATTCTTGACTTTCTGGGTGGGTGCTAACGGTCGAAGCACCACCCTTCCCTGAGGTAAAAGAGTCTGTTACCTGTTCGCCTCGCTACCGTCCACAGTATGCAGATACTACACATTTGTGTTTTTGCGAGGGGGCACACGTGCATACATGCTTTTGAAAACATATACACAACTACACAATCAGTACCACTCTTTAGCTTGAGCGGCGAAGAAGAAGCACAGCGAGATCCCCTCGACTTTTTAACAAATCTTTTTTTTGTGTTCAGGAACATCCTCCCTCCTCCCCCCTGTCATGTAACATGATTAAATCAAGCGTCAAGAGTGGAAAAGGAGGAAGATCTGGGGAGTGACAAGTTGCATGGACGGGCCGATGGAAAAGGAAAAACAAAGAAGGATGTTGTTGCTAGGAGACTGTTGCCAAGGGCGAGTGGAGATACGGGACAGGCCTTTGATGACTTAACCTTCCTCTCAGGTTAAAAAAAAAAAAGGATGCAGACTGTGGAGGACCCTTGTTGAGAGTTTTTTTAAAAAAAGAAAAGAAAGTTTAAAGAAGCACTCATCTTTTAGTGTTTGGATAGGGGCGTTTTAATGATTGATTAATGTATTTGTTTTTTTAATAAATCACGTAATTCAATTGTAGCAGCCAACATGGGTGTACAGTAAAATATTTGAAACGGAGCGTAGGGAGTCAATATGGTATTTTGCCAGGCAAAATATATTTTCCTATTTATTGTGAAGTCCTCGTGCTTTTTTTCTGTTCTGGTTTAGTCTGTAGGTACAGTACAGTAGAAAGCCAATAAAAGACGCATAACCCATTAAAGTTAGCTCATACACGCAGTTCATTTGATACAATCATACAAAAAAATACACTGAGTACAGTTTATGTATCTGCTTGGATCGATTGATGGTTTTTAATTTTTTTTTTTTAACAAAGTCCAGGAAGAAGAAGAAAAAAGAAGAGTCTGATTTGCTATCAGGGTGTAGAAATCGTAGGATATTTGTGTTTGTCATTAACGAATGTCACAAATGTAGTTTTACTATTACACTATTGCTTTTGTGAATCACTGTCATAACACAAGTATTGTAAATAGAGGCGAATTATTTCCTACAAAGTTCAGGGATGTGTCCATGCTTAATATGAGGTTAAAAAAAATAATGTTAGTCTTTTTTTCTTTTTCTTTTTTTAAATCGAGGGGGGTTACTCTTCCTCGAGTAAAGCAGCACAAGTTTTCTGTGGCTAAAAAGATGTGTCCAAGAGACAATGACCGAGCAGGTGCACGGGGGTTGAAGCGTGTGTGATTGCAGTCTTTGATGTCGTGTAAAGTGGCGTCTGTAGAGGGAAAAAAAAAATACACCAGGGGCACCCTCATCACCGGTTATTTCAAGGAATGAAAAATCGACCACCACCGGGAGAGATGGAATAAACAGAGCGAGGTGTCCTCTTCTCTCCGGGGGCGAGCTGAAACTCTACCCACTGCTGGATGAGGAGAGAGGGAAAGAGAAGGAGATGTGAAGCTTTGTAGTGCTCCTGCTGAGATCAATACTCATGTTCCTCTTCTTCTTTTCTTTCTTTTTTTTTTTTTTTTTTACATGCAGTAAACATATCCTTTCCACTCATCAACTGCAGCAGCACTGTTACCTTCACATGCACTCACTGCCAAATGAAACCATAGCCCTGTAGTACCTGCTCATTTTGAACTGTGCAAAGGAGTAAAGGGCCACTTTTGAGGGGGGAAACCATCTTAAACTGACATTAAAGTCAATGAGAATGGTCATAGTTATGAGAATTAAGTAATAATTTTGAATGGGAAGTCGTATTAGGAGAATAAAGTTGGATTTTATAAGAAAAAGTCTTCATATTATCGGAGTAAAGTTGTATTATAATTTGGCTTTTTGAGAGTAATCAGCATTTACAAGAAAAGTTTTAATGTTATAAGTAAAGTTGATTTACAAGAAAATAGCTTTACGAGAGTAAATTGGCATTTTAAAGTATTGATATTATGGTATTTTACAAGAATCATAATGATGACAAGAATTAAAGTGTAATTTTAAGAAACATTCAAAATAGAATGAGTATAAAGTCATAAACTCACAAAAGTCTTATTATTATGAAAGAAAAGTCGCAATTTTACAATAAAAACTCATAATATTATAATAAAGCTGTGATTTCAGGAGAAATAGTCAAAAAAAGTCACACAAATAATCAGATTTTTGTTCCCCTCAGCAGTGGCCCTAATACTCTAATGCCAGAGTAGTGAGACTGCTTGGTGTCCGGGAGGTGGAGCCCAAACTACTGAACATATAATCCTGATAGTGACACCATTCAGGTAATGTTTCTTAAACTTTAGAGAACATTAGTAGTGCTCTGTGTGAAGGGTATGTTGACAAGTTAAATAGGTGGACTGCCCCTTTAAATAGTAATTCACACTCTCAGTTTACAGATAATTCCTTTAATTTGCAGACTTATTACAGTCACCTCTTCACTTCACGTTATTTGATTCTTTGAAACATTAAATTTCTCTTACATAATCTCAGACTCTTTCATTTGCTCTTTCCCCTTTGTGTTTAATTGACAAAAACCTATCTATCTGAGTATAAAATCTCTATTAAAGTGTCATTAAATCATGGCTGAAAGTTTATATTTGGGGGATTATTAAATTAAAGACATAAATTAAGCATGTTGAGGGTACAACTGCTGAGTTTTTGGAGCAAATACATGTATTATCAGGGAATAATTCTTAATTTGAGGGCACAAATTAAGCTTTTCCGCCAGACACCTTTCAGCCTCCGTACATTTCAGTTTAGCCGACAATAAAAAGTCCACTGTCGCTGAAATCATCGCCTCCAGCCATGCCACAATGAGAAAAACCAATCAGTTAGTCTTGTGGATACCGTGTATCCAACAATTAGCCTGTTGTAACATACAGTGTTAGATACTTTCTCTTTTTTTCACACCTCTTTTGAAGGGCGATTTAACTGACACATTAATGTTCTTAGCAAGAAAAAAAGTCAATGTTTGATATGAAAAGAAAATGCTTTATTTCATTTTATATGTCTTTTATATGAAATAGAAAAAAAAACAGGATCAACATAACACCCTGAATGGGTAAATGTGTTCGTGCAGATGTGGCACATATCAAACATGCAGCGTGGTCGGGGGTTACAATCATGAATCAAAGGGCCTGAAGAAGGAACAGATGGATCTCCAAGAGCTTGATTCTGTTTTCCCTCCCTTTTTTTTCTTTTGGTTAAAGAAAAAACCTGCTTTTGTTCATTGTATTGTTGCATCCAAAGTGTCTTCAACGTTTCCGTTTGTGGTCTCTCGCTAATCTTCACCTCCGGCTGGCTCTGCCGAGACGATGTTGCAGGATTCGGGAGGAAACGCGATTTGTCGGCGTTAGACGCTTGATGCGTTTGAAAGTCTGTTTTCCACGCCAAAATTTCGATGTCTTTTTTTTTGAACAAACTGTGCTAAACAAGGAGGGCAGGTAATGTGATCTGAGGACTTCTTCTTCTTCACCTGATTTTTGGTACCATGTAGTCTGAAGCTAATAACGCTGTGTACCCTGGCTTGCTTGCAGAGTCTGTTCTCCATCCATCCTCTGTATCTTTAAAAAGAAAAAAAAATATTTAAAAAAAAAAAGGATGTGTGCTTTTGTCAGTGCATCTAGCATTGGGAATGTTTTGTTACTTTAGCCACAGCTGTGTTTTCTTTTTCCCAAACAAGACATGGATGTGCCACAGAACTGCACATTTCTTTTAACATTGTAGTAACTGTACCTTGTGCCTATATGAGCCCCATCCTCTCCTGTATTCATCTAATCTATTCTAATGTCTGTTTCCTGCTCAGTTTCCTCACTAGACTTTTCTACAAAAAGGCCATTTCTTTGTAAATACACGTGTTGGAGCAGCTATGACTAACTAAGACAAACAAAAAAAAGATTTAATAAATATTTCTTTGTCGTTGTAATTGTCGTGTCTGGGTTTGTTTTATTAATAGTTATGTAAATGAGTGACAGTTTGCGAAACGGAAAGAACATCAAAAAGGCGTGAAGGCTTCACCGGAGCAGCTCGAGCGAACACTCGGCTGTTTGTCTTTGGTTGTCACTCGACGCATAATCACACGGGCTGAGAAGAGGAGGGAGAGTCCGGGGGAAGTGGGTGAACAGCTGTTTCTCTATAATCTGGAGGTAATTCACAGGGTTTGAAAAAAAAAAAACACAAAAACAGAAACAGCTTCAATTAATCTTGCGGGAATGTGCAGTGCTTCGGGGGAGCTCTGCCAAGAAAACTCCCGTCTCACACGCTCTTTTGCTCCTCGTTCCACTCTGCCTCTCCTGCTGTCTGCTTCAATTTCTCACTTTTTTGTCTTTGTCTCTGCCCTCCTCTGTCTTCTCCGGTGACTTGAAGAGAGAGGAAAAAGGTCAAGAACACACCACTCTTCTTTGGTCCAATGTAACAACCTGTTTTATCAAAAGTAATAAAGAGCAGCTGAGGTGTCTGAATCAAAGGCCTTGAACTCCAAATTGGACACTCCAGCGATTTAATACCGCTCTTCCATAAAGTTAAGGGTCAAAATCTGAGCAGCAGAGGCTGAAACATCCAAAGTTTTACTCCCTCGATTAGATCCAGCTCCAAAACATATGTCCTCCGTTTTCCATGATGCAACCTGATGCCCGTGTCTTCTAAGCTGCACACCTTCAGCTCGTTATTTTCACTCCAGAAAGGAAAAAATAAATTGTAAACAGAGTCTGGTGTGTTCATTACAGAGACAGCACCTCTTAAACGCTCCGACTGTATGTTTTTCATTTATTCTATATATTAGCACAGAAGTGATGAAACTAGTATGTAAAAAAGGAGAGGTAAGAAACCCATGGGATAATTCACACATGAACACACATACTGAGCATGTTAACTATGGCACAGGTGTTTTTTTGTGAGTTTTACTCCCATTTAAAGAGAATACTGAGTAAAGGGATTCAGTTTTACCCGACTGCAACGTTTCCCCTACTATTGTCCAAGAAACCAAAGAAAAATATCTTTTAAATCAAAAAAATAAGAAAACAAAATATTTTATCTATAGTTATTTACCTGATTTATGTGCCCTCAGTGTTGAGAGTCATTGCCCCATTTTCGCATGTCTCTCCAGAGCAGAGGAGACGGGTTGACAACTCGTTTCGTTTAGCACAAGAAAATCTTACGTATGGAAGTATAAAATCACAGGAACATATAACAAGAGTATATTTTGAGGTTAAACCTGCATCAAAATTATATTCACGGTGACATTTTTAATGTTTTAGTCTCTGATTGACGTACCTGCACTTCACATATTAAATATTCTGGCCCTTTTTGAGCTCTTGTCTCCTGTTGTTATGGAAACTCGCACATTAAATCACTGATTGTCACGTTCGCCACTCTGCAGAAGTGTGCTGGGTATTGTAATTTAACGTAATAACACACATTTAGAGAAGAGTTTGAGAGTCAAAGTGAGCTGTTTCCATTATTCTGGCTGGCTCCTGTGCAGGTTTTTTTTACACTGATGGATGGTGGATTGTGGGAATGCTTCAAACTGGACTTCCCACTGATAACCACCCTCCTGTTATCTGTGTTTTGTGTCTGAGGAAAACACATCTATCAGACCTTTCCACTTCCTGTTTTCTCCGCTCCTTTCACTTGTCTGCGGCCATGTCATCTTATCGGTCAAACCTTTATGGATAGATTTGTCAAGATGTAAACATGCAATCAGTGTTGTCTCCCTCCCCTCTCTTGCTCTCTCTCTGGAGGATGTAATCAGTGTTTAAAGACAGGAGGGATTCCTCTTGTGTTTAAACTCTTATTGTATGATTACACAGGATAAAGCCAGGAACCTGTTCACAGTAGCTGGATTAGCTGCAGACAGACTCACTTGTATCTGCTCTGCTGTTAGATAGATCAACCAAAGACGGCGAAAGCTGATGATTATCACAAGGGATGTATTCATTACAACTCATCGCTATACTTTCACTACGCCAACTTTTTCTGAATGAAGAAAAACAGGCTCATTTCTAAGAGTTTCTAAGGGGTTTTATTACCCTGGGAAGATATTCGCCCGCCCATAAAAAAACATATAATCCTTTATAAAATCACCTCATTTAGAGATATGATGTGACATCATGGGAGTATCGTGCATGAGCTCCCGGCCCGAGCATCTGCATGTAATCCTGTGCTAAACCACCTGAGAGAGTGAGAGCAAGGAGGAGAACCTGCTTCATCATTTTTCTTTTAGTAACAGTAAAAAGCCTAGAAGCTGTTTTCCGTCAGCGCCTCCATCTGCAGACGCCTTAGCGGGAGGCGTGAGGTGCGTCACTTTCGTTAGCTCGGCTGCAAGGAAACCTGCCACCTTGAGACGATGCCAGCTGTGAGAAGTGAAGTTGTTTGGTCTGAGGGGGCAGGAGATAAAGTGTAGACTGACAGAGCAGCTGCAACTGGTCTGTTTTTTCCAAAAAGGTACAAGATATGGCCACAACTATGTGGCAATATTTTGGGAAAGACCCTTTCCTGATTCAATATAACAAAGAAATGAGTTATCCAGTTTGTTATGGAAGAATTTAACTGTTCTGCACAGAGCTCTTGACCTCAGCCCAGGGCAGTACATTCTGGATGAACCAGAGCATCGACTCTGAGCCAGACCTTATCAGCCTTGGACCTCGCTAATGCTCCTGTGGCTGAACTGGGAGCAAATCCAAAAACTTGTGTAAAGCCTGAAATCAGCAAAATGGGAGGCTGTTACAGCAAAAGACTCTGCTGCTACACAGAGTCTTTTCTCTTTTTTTTTCCTCAAGTAGACACAGCTTTGTTTCAAGGGGTCACAGGACAAAAACGTTGGAAACCCACAGATGTAGTGTTGTTGTCATGTTTCTTCTACAAAAGCCTTTCTTCTTAGAAAGTTAGTGATAATGTTCCTGACACTCATTAGCAACTGCCTTTTTTGGGGTATTTTCTGATGTTTTTTATGTTGTAGAATAAAATATGAAAATGTCTTGAGCTTGTGTTAAAACCACAGACCTTATTTCAAACATTTAACCAAAAACTCATTGACTTTGAGACGAGGGAACCAGGGAGTGATAAAATGCTAACTTACTTCTGAGTTTTAGGATTCATTCCTCCACCACTCTGTAAGAATGTGTCAGTGAATTCTCCTTTAAATGACTGATTTCTCTGTTAAAATTTAACAAGAAACGCTTTAAAAAATTCAACTTTCAACCAACTTGTGAGAAAAAAAATCCTAAAAATACTAAAGCAACAACTAATTAAGACAAAAACAACAGGTTGGGGGTTAAAACGAGCATCAGGCGGGATGATTTGCTTGTGTTATAGTTTCCAAACACTGTTGGTGGGAGCAGGTGGAGCAGTAAAGCCAGTCCCTGGTTGGTGTTGGTGTCCACTGTGTTGTCTGCCAAGTCTTTCAGGTAAGTCACACCACTTCATGATTGCCTAATTTGATCCAGTGACCATCTTTAAAGATAAAAATATCACTTAATCTCATCCCGCTCTTAGGGGGAAAGCCATTGGGGAAAAAATTAAATGGCTGGCTGATAGATTTTCAGGATGTAGTTATCAAATCTTAAGGGAAACATTGACGGGCACTGAGGTCAAAATGAGACGTGAGACTGGGCTGAAATCATCTGAATATCCTGCACATACTTAACAGAACAGTGTTGCCAGTTTGACACCTTCTAATTCGCAGTCCTTCATTTTCCTGATTAATTTTCTTGTCATCTTGGTCTTAAGAGCGTCTCATGAGGCTCATGTTAATTTGATCTCACAGGAAGAGCCCCCCCGCCCCCTCTTTTCCAAACTTTTATTCCTGTCTGTTTCAATTTAGCTGAAGGCTCAAGCAGATGGAATCAGTGGTCGACGGACCCTCGGTAAATGAATCATTTTTTGGAGGTGGAGGGAGGGGAGAAAGATGTAATATCAGCAGCCAAACAATCGCACCACCTCTTCAGAGATGGTGACCTTCGACCCCGCGGCAGCGCAGCCGCAAAACCCAGAGGACAAACCCATCTCGAGAAAAATCATCACGGAAAATGGCCACGTGTGGCGGACGGCAAAGGGGGGGGCAGGCTGTATTCCTGCACTCCCCGGTATTCCCATAATGGAGACCACACAATGGCACGGCGGCCAATTCTCTGCCCCGCTGTTAAAATGAAGCCCTATTCAGTTTTATGTAGGCCATCTGTAAGTCTACTCAAAACTAAAAATAAAAGACTGAGTGGAATAGAAACATATTCATTGCTCTGTGCTCTCGCTGTAGATGGCTCCGAGCTGAATGGGCTCTCTGAAAGGAGAGAGCTGAGCCAGAGAAAACACACTGTGATGGACTCAAGGCCGGTGAAATGGGCTAAATCTACTATTTAGACACATACAAGACTGTAGGGTAAAGCTCATACCTTATAAAAAAATCAATAATGGCAAAATGGCTTCTTGTACCGGTGCAGCACAGTTGGAGCATCACGATTGATCATTAGTTGGAGCCTCAAACTAAAGTTATTCTGTCTGTCATTGATCTGATTACTATGTATGAGGGCGTGTTGGAATAATAACGGTTATATTAAATCACTGAGCCAGTTCTGTGTGTTTCTGCATGAATGAAGCCAGCGGGACGTCTCGCTGCAGTGGCTCTTTTTTTGTTTTGTTTTTTTGCAGAACAGATGATGTGGTGGTTTTACCAGGGCCCAGCTTAAAACCACTGTCACTGGGACTTGTGTCTCAATCTGTGCAGCACACAACGCTGCCTTACATAGGCAGATAGTGATAGCCGTGTAAAAGGAAAGGCGAGGAAAATGGCTGGATAAATACACTGTAATTCCATCCATCTCAGGCAGATTTTTTGGCCCTAATTGACAGTAATGTACAGTTAGGCTGCAGAGCAAAAATGTCAATCAACAAATGTGTTTATTTAGCTTTAGTCTTATCCATCTGAACTAATAAAATACATATATAATTGGGGGCATTTAAATGTGATTTAGCTTCAGGCAGCTCAGCAAAATCAAATGATGTGAACTCATTCTCACTCCGAACTCATCACATATGGACACTTGGTCAGGACCCGCTGGCGTCACTTTTTTATAAAAGTTATAACTATAATCTCTAACTAGATGAATGATTTTTGTCATCAGACGTCTGGATCTTAAGTAATCAGAGAAACAATTTGAGCAAACAGCCGCTCCCAACACTCAAGAGTGTCACAGGGAAACATCAGTTTTTAACCTGAAACTGTTTTATTCAGTGTTTTTATCGATTTTAATCACTTGGTCTGTTTGTTTTACAGAGGAGGAGACCTATGTGCGATCATTAAATCATTAAAGGAATCCTAACCTAAAAACAAGCTGAGATAACGTTAGCGGTTAGTGGTAAACTTCCCGAATGATGAACACTGAAGGAATCTTAACTGACAGATGATCGATGACTTGCATGTGTTGCTTAATGATGCAAAAACTAACTCCCATGAAATTCCTGATGCATTCATAACACCCCCATATAAATCATGAACTTGGATCTTTCATGAACCTTCTGTGAAAAAATGTGACAAAACGTAGGCTCTGAACATTGACAGAAAGTCTTTGAAAGTTGATTTTCCTAGCTACAGAAATAAAAAAAAGTTAACAATTTAAATTACTTAAAGACAGAAAAAGGTAACCCATGGAATGCAGCGGGGGAAAAAGTTTATCTTTTAACAGAAGAGTCGATAATGAGGTCTATAAAACCCGTAGAGACGTGCTGTAGAGCTCTTCAAATGGTGTGAATTATAATGTAATTTTATTAGTAGTATTAGTGGTAGAAATAGTACTAGTAAGAGGGTTTATGCAGAGTAAGTAAGTGAAGCCTCTTCAGCAGTGTGTTACAGTAACTGTTACACAACAACAACATGAAGCTGAAACACATGGGACAGCACGGAGAGCTGCAGGCGGTGCAGAGGCAGGTGTTCTCCCAGCCCGGGGGCCTCAGGAGGCCACCTGGTGCTCAGGTACACACACACACACACACACACACACACACACACACACACACAGACACACACAGTTACTGCATGTAGATACACACACTTCACAACAAAGTCACAGTGTGAGATCCCAGGAGCCAGCTCACAGACAGGGCAGCTCACACACGCATACACAACCTGTCGCTGAGTAGTTGACCTCCACCCCGGAAGAATTAGTAGAAAGTGGTGCGAAGTAACTGGAACAGGAAAATCTGGAGCAGCTGATTTTAAGTTGTTCATGCACAAATGACTCTGACAAATAATCAATATTTCTGCAGCTTCTGCTTTCAGACTGGACAGTTGTGCATGACAACAACACAAAAGCATAAGTGACAAAACTAACCTGGAGCTTTACGTACAAACTCATGAAGATAAACCTGCAGGGTTACTGAAATGAACATGACCCCACTTAAAGGCACCAACAAATACATGACAGGGTTATTTATGAAAATAGCACACAGAGGTGGAGGAAACAAATGCACCAACACAAAATGGAGCCAGATCCATTATTCATAGCAGGCCACCCCGGATTACATCATAGCACTTAGCAAAGCTAATAGTTTAAAGACCTGAGGTTATTCTCCCCTCTGGCATTTTGTTGACATGATCATACATCATCTCATCCAATAATGAGTTTTACTGGTTGACTAGAAGAGGTCTGCAAGCCAACAAGCTGACAACAGCTTGCTAGCCAGCTAACTGTTAAATAAACTACTAAAGAAGATCTGATAAATACTGTGATAAAACTGTTTAACATGTATCTGCAAATTTAGTGTCTCTGCAAACTGTCAGAAAAGCAAAAACTAGGCATGGGCTGGTTAGTGGTTTCAACATAAACTGTGGTTTGAAAAAGTCAAGGTTTCAACATCACTAATATTTCCGTCGTAGCGTTCCTACAGTGTAAACTGTCATTAAAAACCACATCAAACTGACTCCTCAAAGTGCAGGAATCCCTCAGGCCGTGTGCAGCACAGATTTACACGACGGTACTACTTGTCAGCTGACTTGCAAGGTGTGCTTGCGAAGAGGAGGCAATACTTCAAACCTGATTTCACATCTACAGGAGCCATCTATGAAGATACTGTCTCTCTGTCTCTGTCTATATTTCTCAATGGCTTCTATGTACACAAGTGGCTTTATATAGAAAGTCAAATTGTTGACTTACGTACAAACGTTCTTGAGTTGAGAGACTGCAGTGATGTGGTTTGAATTTAAACTGATGTTATTGTTAATGTGAGCAGTGAAAGTGAGGTTTCAGACGATGGAGCTGAAGTACCGACCTCTCACAGAATACCGTGTGGATATAAACTGTTGGAGGCTATGTTTAAATATTTGGTGAAGGGTCTGCAAATGTCAGGGATACCACAGTAAAGGACCACAGCTCTGAGCTGCTGTGGCAGTGTCTAAACCGTATGAACGTGGCAGTAATTTTTACAGAGTTTGCCTTGATTTTTGTTAATGACTGTCTCTAAGCTCTGAAATATGTAAACTGGACCAAAAAACCCAGTGGGCTAAATTAGCAGAAATGATCCTGGAGCACTGCGGTAAAGCTTTTCAGTCTGGTGTCTGATCTGTGGGAATCAATGTGTTGATAATTAAGGGTTCACACTTTAAGAAGGCATCTTAATATTTAACAGGAGAGCATAAACCCTGATTCTCAGCTGGCCCGTCGTGCTGCTGCTTTTAAACCAGCAATTACATCACCACAGCCCCAGCTCCACTTTCGACACTTGTGTTTGCTCTGTCTTTAACTGTTTAAGCCTCATTAGAACTAATGTTTGTTTGGACTTTTAGTTCATTTATTTTCCCTATAACAGAAAGACAAAACACTGAGGGCACTTTAGGATCTTAACAACTCCAATAGTCCTCCTGGGCTGGAGGAAACGTTGGAAAAAGTCAACATGAAGGGAGATGTAGGGGGTTGGTGCTCTGTGTGAAAAGGTTTTGCTCCAATTTGAAGTGTTTTTCTGCTTCAACAACATGTTTTCTCTCAACAATGCATCAAGACACATATTTAAACCTTTGCTTTCAATGCACCACAGTTTAAAGTTTCTACGTAATGCTCAATATAGCATATAAATCTAATACCAGACACGTGTGAGTTTATTAGAGAGGCCAAAGACATCCTAAACACCACTGACACACCAGAAAGCAGGAAACACACAGGTCCTGCAGTCGTTATGGTTCAACACAGATGTGTCTGCAGCCAATTTAAAGAAAAACAGGTTTGTTTATGAGTTAAATAAAAGAATAATTAAGCAAATTGTGGTTATACTACAGGTTTTAAAAGTAAGTGCTTCAGAGAGAAACTGAAGAGAGAAAAGGAAGAGGAAAACATGACTAATTTTGATGGTATCTGATTGAAATGTTAAACTAAAGTGTTTCTTAGCTAAAAGAAAAGCTGTTAAATAAGAAGATAATCAAGCAAATTGTGTTAACAAAACAGGTTTTAAAAGTAAGTACTTAAAAGAAGCAGATGAAGGAGTAAGCATGACTAGTTTTGAGATTTAAGACTTTTAAAAAATAAAAATGCTACATCTGATTTCACCTGAGAATTTCCCCTGCAGTTCACTTTATTATATTTTACAATTTGAAAGCAAAAAATCAAGTTTCCAGTAGCCTAAAGCCCTGGTCTGAGGTGCCAAAGTGTGTTCTGATACTTGTGAGGCAGGTTGCTTTGCTATTGTTTCTAGCACACTAACTGCTAACATGTAAGTCACAGGAAACACACTAACGTTAATCAGACATTAGCTCGTCAAGCTAACTTGCTTAAACTGTCAGTTGTCAAGCAAGCAATGGTAGAGGTGTGGTCGCTCAGGATAGAGGACTTGTTGTGTTCAAGACACTCCGCCAGAACAGGCTGGTGTTTTTTCCTTTACCCCACTCTTGTAAAAATACTTGTACAACACACAGATGTGCTGGAATCTGGAAGTTCTTCCTGTTTTTTTTACTTTTTACAGTCCATTTTACTGCGTCACATTGTTGCAGCTGGGTTCGTTCTGTTGTGGGTTTCTTGGTCACAGGGAGCTTCCTGTACAGAAACCATATAGCTGCACTGCACTGTTTACAATGTGATAATCTATAGGAGCAAAGCCGTCCTGTCAGAACCTCTGTAGAGTGAAATAAAAGTTCAGATACACCTCACTGTACTATTTTTCAGTGTATGTATCTGCACATGTTCTGGAAATAGGGTTTTAATATAAACAAAGGTCTTGGGAGTCTGGTTTAAGAGGGAAAATTGAGGACTTTTACCCAGGCTAGTGTTGGTGCTCTCGGGGAGGTAATGCTGCTCTGTCCAGATTGAAATATCACCACAAATACTGGATTAATTGCCATAAAATGAGACACTCATGGACTCCAGAGGATGAATCCTAACTTTTGTGTTCCCCTGACTTTTCACCAACACTACAGTGGGTCAAAACTACAATCTGGCTGTGAAGTACTGGAGATTAAAGGTCCGGTCACACCAACTGAGGGAACACAGAACAGGAGAGTTCAAAATGGAGGAAGCTGAGCATCATCCACTTGTATTTACCCTCCTCTGTCGGCGTGAAAGTACTCCACAAAACAGAAATAAACAGGGTGCACTAATTATCCAGCATATGACAATTAGCGAGCTAGTTAGCTTGAAGAAGTCTCCCTCTTCAATAACTCTTGATTGAATGAAATTACAATCTTGAGAGAAAAATCCCAGAGGGAGTAGACAGCCCAGCACAGAGAAAACAGAGAGGGGCTCTGTGAACTGTGTGGACTGACTGTGTTCCCAGCTGCATATGATCACAATGAGTAACAGCAGTAAGCGTATGAGTAACTGTAATAAGAGTAATGATGACGGAAAATAGGATGATGATTAGATGACTAGACAGAGTTGATATGTTTTAAAGTGACAGGCTTGAAAGCTGCTAATTAGTGGTTTCTTTTTGTATGCTAGCATTTTACAATCTATATTTTTATTTGTTTGTTGTTAACTTCGTATTGTAATGTTTATTTTTAGTGCTGCCCCCTTGTGTATGGAAGGCAACATCTAAAATCAGTTTGAAAATCAGTTTAAAAATCTGTGATAATAGACGTTTTTAAGTGCCTCTGTTGATTATTAATTAAAAAATAAATCTTCTAACCCCCATTCCTAACAGGGTGCACATAAAAATATGTTTTTCTCTTATTTATTTACCATCATAAGAACAAAAATGAACTGTTTTCCCCCTTGATATATTCAAATAAAACATTTAATTAAACAATAAAATGTTAAATTAAACAATTAAATGTTTAATTGTTTTCTAATTGTGTATTCCATGTTCCGTATTTTCATAGAGATGCATGACTTAAGCAATTTATGGGTATATATGCAACAGTAAACATGTATTTTTCTATTTGACTGTGGTTCTGTGATCAGGAGACTAATACTGTTGCAGAAAGGGGTTAGACACCATGCCTCCATATTAGAAGTAAGTATTCTAACTCTTGTTTTGTTGTAAATGAATAAATAACTCAAATTAAAAAAACAAAAAGTAACGTGGAAGAAGAAAATAAATTATGTGTCTGAAATGGCAGAGGATGTAATTAGACCTCAGACACCATGAGGAAGGGCTGGATATTTTCTCAGACGCTGTGGCCTCTAACTCATACACAAAGCTCTTAACGCACACACACACACAAAATAAAATAAAACCCACAAAACCCCGCAGACAGACGGGAGCACGTTCAGCTCACCCTCAGCTGGTGTTTGGTCTTCTACATTCCTTCCTTTGTGAGCCGCAGTTTGAGTTCCCTCCACCTCCTCCTCCACCTCCTCCTCTTCTGTTTGACATTCTTTCCCTTTATATGCCCTTTCATTGTTAATTATCCTGAGTGTTTTTATTGCTCGCGCTAATTAGCATAGCTTTACAGTGAGGTGACACCTGGTTCCCATGCTACAGTACAGTGCTGCTAACCCAGGAGCGTGGAGCTGCATGGCGGCTCGCAGACAGCTCGCTCTCATGGTTTGATGGATGAATAACTGAGGTCCATTAGTCAATGCAGTGCCACTAAGAGGCAGCACTCCCAGGGCTGAACAGGTCAAATAGAGACAGACGATTATTACGAATGACAAATGAAACTGCACTTTAGTTTTTTGTCTTAGTTTGGATTTTTGGCAGGGCCTTGTCTTTTCTCTCCATCACTCAGATCCGTTCTTTAATCAGAAAATATTTTATCTTAAGTGCATTCGCAATATTGATTGATGTTTGTAATGTGAACATCTGGCTTTCCTCAACTCCTCCTCACACTTTCTATTTATTTTTTTTTTTATTTTGGTGATTGTGTATTTAAAAACAGGCAGAAAAACTCACAAATGCTCCAAACATAAACAAAACTCTAAAAACTAAAATATGCTTATTAAGTGCTTTAAAGACAAAGCCTGGCATTATTCTTTTTACTTTTCTGTTTCAGAACAGCTCATATATTGTTTTTGTTTTCCTAAAAACTACTTAATAATATTCTGAAACAGCTGGGACAACAGGGACTCAACAGGGAAAAATGAGCAGCAAGATACGGGTGCGAGTTTATGTGTCTTTGTATGTTTGTATGTTTGTGTTTTAGCGGTTTGTGTGAGTGTGTGTGCAAACAAAACAATACTGATACTTCTGCAGTAGCAGTAGTAGTAAAGATGAAGTGGATGAAAGAAAAAAGGAAAAGGAGAGGAGAAAAAAGGGATCTGGGGGAAAAATGACAAAAAGAATGGAGCTTTATGGAGCACAGGAAAAAGCTATTATCAGGATTTGACTACACAAGTTAGTTTATCGGTTTCTAGTCGGGATTTGTATTTTAGCACTCTTTGTTTCCTCGTCCCAAAGTCGATGGGTTTTTGATGAAATGTCTGAAATAAGTTCTGTGGTTTTAACACAAACTCAAGACGTTTTTTTATTCTACGACCTAAAATTTGTCAGATAATACCCAGCGGATGCTAAATGAGACTACAGAGGTTGTCGGGGACGTTAACATGAAAACCCATCTACTCACCAGTCCACCTTTACAGCCTCGTTGTGTTTCTACTCACGCTCTTTCAAACTCTCACTAACTTTCTAAGAAGAAAGGCTTTTGTAGAAGAGCTCAGAGCTAAATGAAATGACCAGTTGGAAGCTTAGTGGTGGAGACGTTGACGTCATGTGACCGTGGTGTAGTTGGTTTATAGCCGAACATTAGCTTTTTACTTCTGGAGATTGGATTTAGGCTTCAAACATCAGAACAGGGGTGTTCATCTATGAAGATTATCATAAACTGTTGTCGATCACAGAGTTTATTTTCGGTAATAATCTAAAAATCTATTAAAAATTCCCATGGGCTTTTTGTCGAGGGAACCAGGGTGATGCTAATTTCCTGGTTGATCCACAAAAATACATCGTCCCTGCACCACTCTATTTCAGCCAACTAAGCTAAAGTGGATCATAATAGCTGACTGCAGCCGACAGCGAATGTAAAGCGGGTCAGATGATCTTTCTGATTACCTTCCTGTGCTGTGAGGCTGTAATCGAATGAGACGTGTGAACCAGAAGTTTCTCTTAGCCTCATATACTTTGAGGAGGGGTGAGACTGTCGCGGATACTTGGAAAAGTTAATCGAAGGAGAAAAACGATTCGTATCAAATTTCTCTCTGCCTCCCCGTAAAATCTGAAATCGCACACAGTAAATCGCTCACTGATAAAACAAGCATATTTCAGTGCGTTTTTGAAAAGCAGCTAAACGCTGGAAATAAATTTGGCTCAAGTCCGGTGGTCAAAAGTTGAATCAGGAGGAGGTGCGCTGTACAGATGTTACTACGCCTTGATTCTCACAGCGCTGGAATGTTCTGGAAATGTTCATAGCCGGGGTGTTTACTCTGAATCACGCTGTCTGAGGACACCGACACGTCCACGTCTCTCATGTCAAGTGAAAGTATACTTAACGTCCAAACCAATGAGGTTTTTTCTCTCAGAGGAGTCTCAGCAGTCCACCACCACCACCACAGTGGCAACATGTTCCAGTCTGCTCTTTCCATACTGTGCTGTCAAACCTCCGGTCGATAATCCAAACTCACACAGGAGAGAGAAAGTGAATATTTGTCTTGGCTTGCAATGTGTCAGGGAGAAAATTAGCCATGTGTTAGAATAACAGCACGTGTCAGAAAGTCCTGCAGCGACGTACATGCATTATTCCTGCAGCGGGAGAGAAGCCGAGGCGTTTTGGAGGGAAGCTGGAAACGCGCTGTGGTGCTGTCAACCCTCTGGCAGTTAGGTAGCATGTAGCCAGGGTCAAAGGTCAAACACTTTCCTAAACCAATACCTCCCCCTTGCTGAACGGAGACCCTCCCTCTCCAGCTAAAAACCTCAGGTTTACATGAGGAAAAATCTGAGGGAGAGGTAATCAGATGCTTTTACTTACAGGTAAAAGTAATCCATTATAGGAAAAAATGTACATTTTAAGTTAAAATAAACAAGTTTGTTGCAAATTGTGTTAGTTTTTCAAATGTGCCTATTAATTTGAGGAAATGCTCTTTATGTGTGTTAAATTGCTGATTTATTATCTTGTACAGGAGTTTTTTCTTTCTTTTAAATCAGGTTTAGAGGCAGTGAATAAAAAAAACGAATGAGGATAAGAAACAATAGGGAGAAAAGGAGGAAAGACAAGTAAAAAAGGAGAACAAAGGACAGAAAAATAAAGTATGACAGAAGGATGGAAATTCAAGTTTTGTACAGGTTCAGAAAATGCTTTTATTCTTTAAATAATCAAGCTCAAAGCCTGAGATTCAAGGTTTTACCTGCTAAATATATGTCGAATGTGACATTTGCAAAAACACTACAAGCTTAAAAAAACTACAGATGGAGAGAGGAAAGGAAAGAAGGATAAAACAGGGGAAGAAAAGTTCAGAAAAGGAAGGATTGATTTAGTATTACTGGTGAAAACACAGGCGGCTTCAAAAAATGGAAATACTTTCGTATAAATACTTAGTTACTTCTATTTAAATATCCTTCTTTGCTGTTTTCTCTCAAATGTTCATTTACAGTCTCTATCAACAGGCCTGACATTGAACATCTTGTTTTAAGATCAGGAAACAGAAGAAAAAAAAAATCACAATCGGTCTAATATCTCACTCTGAAGCTGCTGCAGCTGGAGCGTGGACGTGAACAGGCCACAATTCAAGAGCAAAAACTTACATAAACACAACCAAAACAGCGTGTTCATCAATTTTCACATTTTATCCCAGTTCTGTTGTTTTCTCGTGCACACAGGAGAGAAGTCAATGATCTGTGAAGCTGTCGAAGGGCGAGATGTTGGGAAAGACTTGATCTGTGTTGGAAGAAGTGGAGCTGTATCGAGTTCTCAAAAATTCAGCCAGTTAGAAAATATATTACGACTTAATTGTTTCTTTATTTACTGTTGGTTCAGTTTGCATTCACCCTGATTTGGAGGAGAAAACATGGGACTGTAACAGTGGTGGATCTGCTCTTGAATACTGACGTATCTGTACTTTACTTGCAGATCTTCACTTCATATTTCTACTCCACTACAACATTTTAGAGGCAAATACTTCACTTTTTACTCCACTACATTTATTTTAAAGCTTTAATTATTCTCATTACTCTGATTATTATTTTGGGATTACAGAAATGTTAAGATATAAAATACACATGAACGAAGATAGATAGATATAATAAAATGTATACATATAATTATAAAATGGACCATTCTACTTAAATTGTATGTTTACTTTTGGCATAAAGCACTGTGATGTTACAGAGTTTGACTGACAGCTTTCATACCAGGCTAAAGAAGCTGAGCCAAATGAGCAAAACCCACCAGGGTTGATTAAGTGTGAAAGCAACATAAACGCACAAGAGTAACCTCTCATTAACAGTCAGCTGCAGCACAGCACATCCTCCTGAAACAGATGAAAACTCATAAGTAATCATTTTTTCTGTCCAGCAGCTCTGAATCACAGCGTGTATTCTGTTTCTCTCCAAACAAAACTGCTAATGTAAAACAGCCTCACATGACTGTAATACGCAGGAGATACAGCTGGTGTTTCCACCTCTGGTTTGTTGGTCTGGATTACAGGCCTCTCTTCAGACAGATCGTTGATGTTTTCAGTGAAGTAGGCAGGACTTCAAGCCAACGGCATCAGAGGCTCGCCGCCAGATTTGGTGTCAGTCTCAGGTTGCTTTTATCCGGCCACACAGAACAGAGGCAGTGTGTATGAAAGCAGGTCTCCCCCCGGCAGTATCAAAGATGCTGCTGGCTCTTTGTCAAGACAAAGACGTAATGAGATCTTAGCTGTTCTGAGTCGGCCCCTGAGAGTTCCCCCCACCCCGCCAAAACGTCCGGGGCCAGCCGCGGGTCAAGCCTCAGCCTTGTGATTTATGTTCTTCTTTATCAGACATAATGAGTGTTCTCACAATTAGCTAGAGACACGCTATCAGAGTCCAGCTCCGTGTCAGCATTGACCCTCGAAGCCCGCAGCTGCCTCTTAACGACGACCGGGGCAAATCCGGCGGGTTTCTGTGTTTTAATGGGCGGAAATCGCAGCTTTCGCTCGCCGCAGCCAGGGCTCGTTACGCTGCCTCACGAGAGCAGCTCTCACCTCGTCACCGCCGAGCTTCAGCTCGGTTTTTCCGCCCGCATCCTGCTGCGACCTTTGAGGTTTTTAGTGCGCTAGTAAATCGACTTTCTTAGTATCTGCTCGCCGCTCGTAGGTGCCAACGATGGCGATTTTAAAAAAGAAAAAAAAAGTGACAGACATATTAGTGGTATCCTGTGTGAAGTGTAAAACAGCGACAGAATGGAAAACAGTATCAAGGAGGTCTCATTATTTCAATCTATCAACTGGCTAATAGGCTAGCAAGCTACATATATATATAATATAGCTTTTAAAAATGTGAGAAGCACCTGGTTAGGAGGTTAATTGGCTCTGGTGTTAGCCTTTGTATGGATGGAAAGCAAAGGACAGAAATGCCAATAAAAGCTTATATGTTTTCTTCTGGGGGTCATGGAGCAGTCATGTATATACTGATGATTCTGCAGTCCTCATTCTGTGTAAAAACACACTAAGGTCCAGCTAAAGCAGCCTGAGCCAGAGGAATCAAACAGGTATCTTCCAAACATACGGTCTTTTAAGTACCAAATTCCCTGTTTGTGTTTCCACCCAGCTGAGGGAGAGAGATAGAGGGATAGCAGAGGGAATTTTATATTACAAAGACTTGAATTTTAACACATTTTTGCCCAGATCAAAGCTTTTGGATTTTGTGTTCCACCACTTAAACTTAAAGTGCTTTAAGAATCCCAGGAACCAACAGTGTTCAGTGTTTGTATTATTTTCAGATATACTTAATTAAAATGTGAACCTATACTTTTGAGGAAGTGTTGGTTAAAAACAAGATGTTTTTTTTTGGTAAATTACAAAGGCATGATGCCTCTGGTAAGAAAGATTTTTTGTTTTTAAGTTTTTCAAAGGAATTCATACAGAATAACAAAACTCAAAGAGTCTCAAAAGCCAGGGGTGCGTTCGTCAGACTAAAGAGGACCTGGAGCTGCAGCAACATCTCAAAAAGAACAAAGCTGAAACTGGTGTTCGGAGGCAAGACCATGTCAGTACTGAGGAGTTACTGGACATGAAGCAGCTGAATGAGGAAGTGAAGTGGCACAGATTGGACATCTACGACCGCAGGACAAAAGCAACAACTGCGACAAAGCAATGATATGGACGCCAGAGGGAAAAAGAAGACGACGACCAAAGACTTCCTGGAGACGCACAGGTGAGAAAGAAAGCTGGAAATCATGGAACGAGCAGGTGACCAAGAGAAGAGAAACGCTCCGTAAACATGCCCTTATACACCACAAGGGGACAGATAACAAGTGAGGTGGAGCACACAAATAAATAATGGCACAACAACTGAGAGATTCAATGGAACTATTCACTGAATTCATGAGTAAAAAAAAAAAACATAATTACACAATTAAATTAGATTTATGGAGACACAGTCAGTCTGGTTTGGAGACATTTCAAAAGTATTCTAAAAGTGATTTATAAACCACTTGTTATTGTTTGTCAGCCATATTGTGTCTATTACTCTGCTACCTATTGTGTTTGTATTGTAACAAAGTCATGTTGGGATTTAAAGAAACTTATTTATTGTTAATTATTATTTGATTTCCTGAGAAATTCTGAAGAAAAACTTCCACACCACTGTGCTCCCTTACTCTTATTTTTAAACCAATATATTTTTTCATAAACTGGTACAAGAGTAACACTTTTCTTTTAACTGAGGAAATATTTTCTATCCTTCAAATGAAGTCATGATTCTTATATTTCACTACAATGATATTGTTTTGACTGTTAATGCTCTGATTGTAAATTGAATTCACTCAATCTCCATAGTTATATTATTCATTTCTTACATGAGCTACAGAGGAAGAAAGATAATATGCATTTTCTCTCCCCTCAAAAGAAACCGATGGCAGAGTCACCTTTCATTTTAATAACTCAAACAAATTATACTTTGATACTATAATTAGAAAAGAAACATGCTTCTCGCTGTCACAGTAACCAGTCGAGAGTATTTGTTTCAATCACCCTTGTTTCTCATCTCTACATAAAGCATTATTTATTAAAAAATCAATCTCATTCAGTTGTAATTCAGTATGATAATAACGTTCCCATTTCAAACCAAATCCCTGACAGCAGAATTGAAATATTAATGTTACACAATAAGATTCAAAATACCACAGCAGATGAAAAACATGATGGTGTGTTTGATTTCACTGCACAAAGAATTTAAATTAATGTTTACTGCCTGATGGGAAACCTGATGTTGAACGGCACCACCCACTCCTGCGATACGTTAGCAGACAATTTAGAAACCTGTAATGAAGACTTGTACTCAGTTTTACCTTTTTAATACTTTGCAAACAAAACAAGCTGCTTTATTTGTTTAGGGATCTCTTTGCAGACCAGCATCTCCTGCTTCTTCTCCAATCATAAATGTAATTTGAGCTTTTCATACGGGGATCGTAAAAATATCAGGAGTACATTTTTCATTTCACACCAGATAAAAAATGACACTGTTTAAATCACGGTATGTATATGAGATATTTCATTTAGTTAGAATGAAAATGAGCCTGTTTGCAAAGCAGTTATTGTGCTCTGCTCCCTGTGTTAGCCAGTCATCTATTGTTTCCTCTGAGCTAATTAATATCTCCATGCCTCAGGCTCCCAGCATGCATCACTGCATGTTGCCCACAGAGCCAGACTTCCTGGCAAATTGGGGACTACTACAGGGGCACACACATATCCACAAACAAAAGCATGCACTCGCTCGCACACACACACAAACACAGTCGCTGAAGACAGACGTTTCCCTCTGCAGGTCCTCTGCAGGTCTGCGAACTTCAAACAGCAAGAGGAGGTTTTAATATTTCACATTTATGTCAGAGGTTCAGATGCAACATCTGTCATCACACTCCATTCCCTCCATCTCTTTGCTTGTTAAGTCGGATCTCTCTAAAGGAGACAACTCTCATGGAAACGAGCACTATAAATTTCAGGTTTTTTGACCTGCTACCAGTGGGGTGTAGATATGTTGCTCTAGATATTCATGGTCCCAAGAGGAGGATTCCTCAAGTTTCAAATGACATTTTGACCATGCTATCCAAAGTTTCCATGTGTACTTCAGACATATTCAAATTACAGGAGCCCAAGAAATTCCCACAAACTTTTCTGAACACGGTCATGCTCCCCTGAGGATAAGCTTTAATGTTTCCAATCTGAATACTCTACATATTCCATTTCATATGCCTTTACATCGAAACAAATCTGTACTTCACCTGAAGAACACGTCAGAGGAGGATAAAAAGTGGAAAAGATATCTTTGTTTTTCAGTGTATTTCATTGCGTAGAAAATGTTTTGATTGCGTTTAATTTGTCGTTCCGTTATCAAATTTCCGACTTTCAGAGCTGGAAATCCGACTAGGAACTCAGAAACTCTGAATTCTGAGTACAACTGGTACAAACCAATACACTCAAAAATCCAAACACCCATGACACTGAGTAAAACTAAAAACTGTCCTAATCACACACTTATTGAAGCAGTTATTTCATCAGACGTACAACAAGAGTAACTGCAGTGTATATTTACAGTGCAGCCAAACAAACACAAAGATTCTTGTTTAAATAAACTTCTTGTGATGAACGGTCATGGTGAGCGCTAACAGAACAAATTCACAGCATTTCCTGTGGTTGCTTCACAACAAAAGCAACCCCTTGTTTGAATGCTTGATTACACACATCATTTCCTGTGTGTCCCTCATGTGTAGGTTGGCAATTTGGGGATCAGGGGATCAACTCCAACTACAAATAAGGTGTAATTACAGGATGTAAATAAACTGACTGGAAAAAAGATCATCAAGCAGCATCAAAATGTAGCCTGATGTTTTGAAAATAACCACACATGGCAGGCCTTGTCATACACCTGTCGTGTTAACCCAGTCGACGTTTAGTAGGTGTTATCTGACATGTCTACAGAAAACTAAAGGGATAGGGTTCTTTGTTAAGTTTTACAAAAGTACCAGATGTGGCTTCTGCAACAAGTCCCACCCCTGCCCTGCAGTCCTCAAACAAACCCTTCTCAAAAAAGAGGGCGTTCATAGAATTAATATTTTTCCTACACACACTGTTGAGCAATAAGAAGACTCAGGAGAACTTCATCTCTTATTAATTGCTTAAAAAGTAATACATGAGTAAAGGAGTGAACATGAGTAACATTACATTACATGGATCTAAGTAATGTCTCTGGCTCTGATGTGGGGACTGTGTCCTCCTGTGACTCACTGCCTCCTCTATCTCATATTTCCCCCGTTTCCAGGCCTGCATTAACCACAGTGCAGAAACTGCTCTTTATGGATCGACCCGAGCTTTAACCAGAGCCATCAATTACAGGACAGTCAGACGCGGACCGATATTTGGTCATAACTCAGTGAGCCGGGCAACGCAGGCAGCAAACTCCTCCCGCAGCATTTAGCCAGCTAATAATGATTTAATGGACGGGCTTTGACAAAGATAAACAGTAACCTCATTCCTGACGAGGGAAGCTACTAATTACATCATAGAGCACAGCCAGGGAGGCAGGCTGGCTGTACATGAGCAAATAACTGGGTGCATATGTCCTCCATATGGAGGGCCGAGCCCCCACACTGCAGCTCTCTGCCCCTGGAAACGAGATGCCGGCAAACCACGAGTGCGAGTACGAGCGCTTTCCCCCGGGAGACGACTTTGATCATTACAAGCAGGAGGAGGAATGAAAAAACAAAAAGGATCGGCTGATGATCAACAAACTCATCATAATGAGCTCTGATTTCATTTATGATCATCAAAGGCGGCTCATCACAGCACGCCCATTGTGCACTTGACGATAAACTCAATGTCGCTGCAAAAGAAGCACAGACAAAACATGCCAAGTTTCATTACTCCGAATTTCTTCTTCACTCTCTTTTCTTTTTTTGTAATGAGGCATTTCAAATTCATAGCAGGGGCAAATGCTTTGGTGTTAAAATGTGGGTATTTGGAATAATTTTCCTCTTGAAATTTAACGATTATACGTCTGAAATGATGGCTGTATTATGCAGTTGACATCTTTGGATAAGTAATCTAGGCTATTCCATCTCTCAATACCCTGGGAGAAATTATTCTAATATGCACACATGATGATGATGATGATGGTGCAGTTAGTCAAATGCAGTCTGAATGTTGATCACATGGCCACTCCTGCTCTCTTTTCTATGAATCAGTGGTTCCAAACCTGGGGGTTGGGGCCCTCCAGGAGGTCACAAAGTTAAATGAGTGGTTGCCAGATCATTATTAAAGAAATAAAATAGAAGAAGAAACTTTTTTCTGCGCAAAAAAGCACACAGCAGTGGATTTAATAAAAAGCTGCTGCTGTTAATGTGGTTAAATCAATTGAGAATATTACTAAACCCACTCCAGATTTTTCTCTGTGGCCATAATATGATGCCTCTTGTAAAAAATGAAACTGTACAAATGTTTCAGAAAGTGCTCTTCTCGCTGAATTACTCTGGTCAGAGATCAGTGCTGTGCAGGCCTGAAGCCCAGGGTGAAGACATGAACCTCAGCGCTGTGGTTTGGACTTCTACACGTGGTCATTTTCTCTTCATATTTGCCTGGTCGGTAATGTTTTTGACATTTATACCACCCATACCGAAGTATCCTCTGAGCAACGAACAAGTTACATTCAGTGGTGCAATGGCTGAAATATTCATTTTTATTGTGTATTTATCTTTTATAGATTTGTTTTGCTGGTTTTGTAAACCTATTTTTTTCTGCTCTGTTTCTATGGAGGCCAGCAGATGTCAAAATAAATATTCTTTTTAATATTTATGTATTCATATGTATTCATATGTATTCATTTAATTACATTCCTTAGTCACGTTATTCAATTGTAGGAAATGTAGGTGCTAAATTTTAAATTTTAAATTTGTTATGTTTTTTTGTTACAAGTTTTTGTATTTCACACAGCTTTGTTTATTTTTAGTTAATTTGTGTATCGTGTTATGTTTTTGGATGTATCAGTGTTCTTGTCGTTTTTTTTCTGAAATGTTTTATGATTTTATTTTATATTTTTGTTTGTTTTCATTTTTTGTCTTTCACACAGATTTGTTTATTTTGTTGATTTGCATATTATTTACAATGCTTTATTTTGTAAAACAATTTGAATATTTTTATCAATTTTGAAATGTGTATCCACTTTTTCAAAATAGTTGTCTGATTTCATACATTTATTTATTTTTTGTTTGTTTTTGTGAAAGGTTTTACTTTGCACCTTAAGTCCACCATATTTACCATTATAATTAGTTTAAATTCAACTATAGCTTTCAGACACTGATTAAATTAACGACACAGAAGCAGCTGCACACAACCTTTTTACCTGAAATGCATCACTTCTGTCCAAACAGCCCCACGGAGAGTCATTCATTACATGTGACTTTTTGTATTTATCGTTGTGGTCAACAAACTGACTGATGTTAGTCATAATTACTCATTGTTACAGGAGACAAAATAACGGTGAGTCTAGCATGGACCCTGCTGGCTGCTGTGCCTTCTACTCTGCATTCCTGGTTAATCCCGTCATGTTACAGTGTTTGCCTAACTAACACGATTTAGCTCGTGTGCACTGGGCCAGAGCCCCCTCACTCTGCTCTGCAGGAGCCTGAGTGGCATATTAAGTTATAAACAGACCAACACATGGAATTTGCCATTTTCCATTTTGTGCCCATGTGCTTCACTGGAAGTCGTCCCAGACAAGTTATGTCTTTCAGTAGGATTACTAAGGACTGAAAAACCCCAGAAACAAGAGAAGAGGCCTGTGTAGGTCAGGTGAATCAGAGTTGCTCTAATAGTAAATTGCACAGGGTATTTATTACAGCTTTAAGCAGCGAGCAGTGGGGGAAAAAAGAAGAAACAGGGATGTAGGGGATAACACTTTTTGAAATATTACTCTAAGTGGAATTAATTCCTGCCTGCTGAGCGCCTGGACATCCCAGGTGTTACTGTGAAAATACCATCTGGCTCATTAATTGGAAGTTATTCCAGACGATTACTGATACCCCCGAGGACCACAGTCCACTTTCTCCGCACGCATATTGAATTTCATAAATAAGACACCGCCACGCCTCACCCCGGGGAAGCGGCTCAACCGGGGTTTTTATGGGTGAACATTGATTATCAACAGTTCAAGGTAGTTTACACACACTGAGCAGAATTCACAGGTGGAGAGACAAAATGAAACCTCCAAGTGAAAAAATACGAAAGAGAGACAAATTGAAGCTTTTGGAGTATCCAGACAGTGTAAAACTATGATTTTAATTAAGTTCACATCCACAAAGGTTTCTCTCCTCTCACTGGAAATGAGTTTTTATGCACCGTAAAAGCCAGGCAACAAAAAAAATTATGTTATTTTTAGAATATGAAATGATCATTAAGCAGCAGATAATTGAAAAGTTAGCAGAGATATTTAGATACTTTGAGAATATTTGCAGTCAGTTTCTTTATACAACTCAAAAGTTAATGTACAAGAGTGAAGTATAGATAACAACAACCAGCTACCTTCTGACATTTACTTTACTGCATGTTGTAGCTGAGACTGTCCTGTACACCCATAGTCTTTCCCTACTTTATTTATCTCCACCCTCAAATCCAGCTAGAATTTACAAGAAAACAAAATAGACCTCAGAGTCTTGTTGAGTTATGTCGCAGTTGGGGACGGGCCAGAGGATTCAGCTGAACCCAACCTTCAAATCCACACAGAGAGGAACTAACTACATTTGACCAAAAAAGGCATCTTTGGTGCACAGAATATGAATTTTGCTGGGGGAAAAAAAATCACCTCTATCGTCAACACAGACTGTTGTTTTACACTCAAGATTTCTAGTGAATGAATAACCATTTCATTTGTACTATGTACTATACAAACATGCTTAGGCATTGCACCTAAGTCTTACAATGGTAGGGAAAACCCTGCCCTTATAACTTTTCAACAAGGCTCCTGATATGAGGGACGCTTTATGCAGTACTTAGTTAAATGTTATAAAACAGACAGTTATGGTTCTTGATCATGGTTGGTTTCTCCACATTACAACTTGTAAGATACTCTATAAACACACACCTGTGTCCACATTACATCAATACTACAGTGCCATTAATTCACTGATTCACTCATTCAGCCAATGAATACACAAAAAAGCATAGAGCTACAGGCAAAAGAAATAAAGAGAGTTTATGTTTTAGCAGCCAGAAATATTGTGTATTCATATTCAACCAGCCTTTTATCTCCATCCAAAGTAGACAAACTACACCGATGACCTATGGTACGTTAACGTGAAACCACATCAGTTAATGGCCATAAAACATAAACAATCCATGCAATTTCACTGGTACCCAAACTACAACCACAGAAGATGCTAAAGAAATATCCTTGCTTCTGGCACCACACAATTTAAATAAAGACACACCTGTTGCCTACAAAGAGGAGTGCTAGAACTTCTTTGACAACTGCACAATCAATAGTGAATGTAAATTCAGATATACGTGGCGTTCTTGCCGTGTTTACTTAACAACACATTAACGGATATATTTAACGACCTTTAAGGAAAGCAACAAGTTTTCCTACCTCATCTGTAGAAACCGCCGTTTCAATCCTCAGCACCACGAACCGCACCCTCGCCGATGGCAGGCCATCCTCAGCACCGGGCAAATCCTCCGCGACGACCGTCGAAGTCCTCCCCCGACCACACCTCCACTCCTCCAGTCTCGTCCGTGCAGGTGAAGAATGCCACCGACGTTACTCCCAAGATGGCGGCAGTTCAGTTTGGCTAACTCAGCTAGCTTGCGCCAAAGGAGCGACAAAAACACACTTTGTCGGGTGTAAACAGTCCCAAACTCATACACGCCCTAGCGAGTAGCTAGCAAACATTTCACAATCCAACATACATGAAGATTAATCCATGACGGTTCTCATTCCTGGTCCTCACTCAGTCCCCAGTTAACTCCATTAACGGTAGACCATCCTCCTCCTCCATACAGGTGAAAGAAGCGAACGACGTCACTTCCAAGATGGCCGCCGTTCGGCTAGGCTAACTTAGCTCGCTCCAAAGTGGTGAAGCAACACACTTCGTCGGCTTTAAACAGTCCCAAACCCACACACATCCAGGCGACTTAAGTAGCAAACATCCACAGCCTAACATAAACAGAAAATTACACGGTAAAAAATTGTATTATTAGAGTATATTAGTATTTAATCCGTGAAAATGTTCAACACTCTGCACTTCTACCCTCTGACCCTAGCTAACTTCCCTCTCGCGGGACTACCCAGAGGTCAACAGGAAGTCACGTTTATCTAATAATTAATTCTCTAAAGTAAACAAGAGTAGTAAACCTTCTAAGTACTGAACAAGCCTCGACAAAATCCTGTAAAATTATATAAATTAACGGCAAATGAATATATCATTGATTAAGGGTAATTTCTGGAAAGTTTAAGGTAAATCTTTTTATAAATGCACAAAATATTTCAATAAATCTATTGCTCTGTTACATCAACTGAAAAACAATGCACCTTTTCATTAACTAAATCAGGTTATTACACATAATAAATTGCAGTTACTCAAGATTAATAATACAATGTCTGTTTTTCTGGTTTATTGTTTTGTAAAATGTATAAAAATGTAAATTACATACGTTGTTTTAAATCTGACCTGGCATGTTAAAATATTACTTTTTTTTATCAAATTAGCCAATTCATTTGCAAACATAAACACTTGAAAACCATGAAATTAACTCCACATGAAGTTGAGGGGAGGGGATCATTAGTGTCAGTTTTATTCTAAACTCAGTGGATCTAATGAATTGGTGGTCTCACACACTCGTTCACACAGTCTTTGAAAGCTTGTGCCCATTGATTGGAGAGTCCTGCCCTTGCCCCCTGAAACTCAGGGCAGGGCATCAGTTCTCTGCACCTCTAACCCCATCATTTAACTGTGACCTCCCCAGGGTCAAGGAACAGACTCATGCTGTTTTGTTTTTGCTTAGTTCACAAAATGGATCCATGTCTGTCTTATTTTTTGTCAACACTCTGAACAATTTTAGGTTTGTCTTCCATAAAAGGATTGGGTTCATTTTGTCTCGTGAACTTTAGATTTAAAACCCAAAATCAAATAAAACATTCAGAATATAAATTTTGTCAATATATTGGCTATTTAATTTTTTTTTAGCTGACAAATTATAGGTTTTCCATTGAGAAAGCTTCCCACATTTTCTCCATAATTTCTGACGTCCAATTCCCTTTTACTCTGCAATCCTTCACTTGTATCCGCCCACACAGAAATGTACTGTACCTCCATGACACATGGGCCGGTTTCCATTTGGCTCTTCGTTTCCCTCGCTGCTGTTTCTTCTCCATGTCTTAGCTCCTTATAATGCGAGAGGAGATGTGAGGATGGATGAATTGTATCCACCGAATGGGACTACCTCGCTCACTCCAGCATTATTTTTGAGGATACAGCAATTATTATTTCATTGTAATAATTTAAGAAAAACAAGTGAATCCTGATGACTGCTGCTTTTTCTGGCTGAATGTGACTGATGTGACTAATGCGCCAAGATGCACTTGGAATCAAAAATAAGAGATTCATCATTCATCATTCAAGTGACATATAAACCTATAATTTCCATTTATGATTACATGGCACTAACACTGTTATTCCTGTTTCCTCTGGTGCTCCTCAGTTCTGATTATAGCAGTGTTGCAATCGATTACAACATATTACAAGTGTAGTTCTATTCTCCAAGTTTCTCTGGAAGTCTTGACTCTCCATGTCTCATTTCTCTGGAGGGAAATTTAAGGGACTGGAGCCTCCTCAAAGATGGCAGACCTTGGTGGATTTGTGTCTATCTATCTATCTAACCAGTAGTTTCCATTGCAGCAACACAGGAGGGCATGATCACTGGCTTCCCATCCATAAACACTGCCAGTTGTGTTTGTTGGTGTGATTCCAATACTCAAGTCTTTTTATTGATAAGACGAGTTGATCATGTTTTTCTTCCCATAAATTCTCACATCTCTGAGTTCTACCTGGCACATTTTAACTCGTTTGACTCTGAAAATGTAGCTGCAGCCTCCACAATCATGTGAATTTCAAATTCATATTTAAATTCTTGTTTTTTTAAGACAGCCACCGCATGTGCATTTGGTAAAATTACTGTGTTTGCTGGTTGGTTGATGATTGTGTAGTTTCCAAAAATATCCTGTTTTCCAAACCTCACCAGAAACCTAAAGACAAATATGTTGGGTCTACTTTTAGCATCACTCAGAGGAAACTGTCAGGAGCCAGGTTGTAGATAAAATCTCACCCCCCACCCCCCCTACACACAGTTTAAATTTAGCTTTTTTTAGAGCCTCATTTGGGAAGTGACTGATAGAAACTGTTGGACGGAACGTTTCACTAATCAATATGATCACCCCCGCAAACAGCCGATCAATCGTCCAGAACCCCGCATCATCCGCTCCATCCACCACCGTGAGTGATGGTGACACCTGTAATTGGATTCACTCTGAGAAACAACAGAACAAGAGGAACGGTCCGGAAAAAATGAGACAATTATACACAATGGTAATGCACTGTGAGGCGGGCTTTAGACAAACTCATATTTATTCTGAGAGGCAGAGTGAAGCAGGAGGCACGGCGGGCGCTCTTCAGAGGTGTTTTATTGAATTTGTCAGGCTGCTTCCTTCTCTACGCCCCAATCCTTCCCTCTGTCTGTTCTATCCATCACACACACACACACACACACACACAAACAAACTCAAAATGATGGGTTTCTCCCTGCACCCCGGGGCTCGCTCGACCCCTGCACCAGATTAAATCTGACACTCCTGACCAACTCTGACAGGGGGAGAAAATACTGTGGGTGAGGATGGGGGAGTTTGGGGTGGGGGGGTGAGGGTGGGGTGAGTTGAAGGGGGCAGATGAGGTGAGAGCGAGGGGAAGAGAGGGACGGTAAGTTTGGAGTGACAGACTAATTAGGGCTTTCCTGCATGAAGCTTTGTTTTCATATTTACTCCAGAGCATCAGAAGGCCAAACAGCACACTGACCGGACCAGCTTGGATTACACAGTACACACAAACACACACACACACACACACACACAGTGCAAACTTTATCCATGGCTGCTGCACAAAAAACTGACAAGAGCAGGCAAAGATAAGATTGACACCTGCGAATAAACCAAGAGAGGGAACTTGCTATCATCAAACTGGCAAAGAATGGCTCCCTCTGCTGGTTGACAGAGAACAAACATCATCATCAGTGGGTCATCAAACTGTGATCAGATTAATATAAGACCTGGTTGTCACACTTTTTACTCACTCTATTGTACATTTTTCAAAATCAGTGTATATAAAGAACAATACAGCATCTTTTTCAGGAGTTTAAAGTCTTAGTTGAGACTGTATTTACCTGTTTAACACCTTTGATTCAAAGTTTTAACACACAACACAACTTCAGGGTCATATACTGCCACACACAGCTAATGTAGCTGTGAATCACAAATCTTAAAAAGGGGTTAAATTAAATATTATCTTCATCAAAATATATAAAGAATATGAAGAAATGAAATACAATAATCAACAAGCATTCAATGTTAAACAGATTAGATAAACTTAATCACACACAGAGAAATTCAAGAATAACATCAAGAAAGAAAACTTATTTTAATGCAGGGCTTGAAAATTGTGGAATTTGTTATGTGACGCCTGAAAAAGGTTTGAAAAATCTCATTAGAATAGTAAGTCCGATCCTAAAATTATTCAATAAATTACTAGTGAGTTCAGTAAACTTAGAACTGAGCCTTGTCTGTAATAATGTGTGCCCTCATGCAGTCAATATCACAGGTTCTCTACACTTTATGATTTCTCTCCTCTGTCTGTAGCACTCTTCTATTCTATCATTTGATCTGAGGAAATAAATCTTTAAAAATGAACCACAAATATATTGTCTTCTCTTTGGATAAGGCTCAGTAATTTACTGAAACAGCTGGGCACTGTAGTTTTTTTTAGCAAATGTCACGCAAACAAAAGGAAATTGTGCATTTGTTGGGGACTATTTTCAGTGACAGATTAACACATATTTCTTTAAAAACAATAGTGTCATCTTTTGACAATGTTTTTATTTATTGTTCTGGCATAAGAACTTTGATACTGCAGATGTCAACCAGTTCTCCAAGCACAATAAACGTATTTTGAAGGTACAACAAGTGAGCTGAACAAATTAAGTGGGTTTAAACTATGTTAACAATAATATACACACAGGTCAGATTGTGGAATGATCATGGATAAAACAAACACAGTGGTCTCCTTTGTCAAAGTCCCATTTCTGACAATCCATCCATCCACTCCAACCTCCTCCTAACACTTCTTTCTTTGGTCTTGTCGTAACTACTACGGCCACTAGAGGTCGCCTAACAAGAAAACGTAACTATGGATCGTAATAAGCTGCTTGCACAGATGAGCTATGGGCTCATGTTTTATTTATATTTATTTATTTAGTTGGTTTTTTTACAAGAGGAAAGTCTCAACCAGGCTCTGCAGTAGCCACATATTTGATAAATAGTTCATGTCATACGACCTCCTAGTGCAGCTGTAAAAGCTCGGTAGTCAACTGACTCCAGTCTCCCCTGCCAGGTTTTTATTTCCAGATTCCTCTGAAAGTGGACACAAAGACATTCAGAAAATATTCCACTGTGCAGGCCGAGGCAAAGCACAAAATGATCTCACACGGTGCAAAAGAACAACATATATCCTACAAGGCGGTATATCACAGTATATATAGCATATATATGCTGTATATGCATGTACATCATGCAGAGTAGCTGCAGCTGCAGAGGAAACAGTGGTGAGTGACTTAACAGTGCGAGGCAGAGATGAGGTTGTTTAAATAGTATATCACCAAAAAAAAAAAAAATATATATATCCCCCTTGAGAAATGCCACAAATGAGCACAAGCAGATGAAGGTGGTATCACTGCGAAAGATTGAATGTACAACATGTTACTCCACCATGAATCATGATACATCCATTTCCTGTATCGTAGTTTGTGACTGATCTCTCCCTAAGGATAATTACAGCCTCTACAGTTTAGCTTTTCTCCAGTGATTTCCTGCCCCATGAAATTAGGCCTCGCTGAGTCCATTTATCATCCCATTACCACAGTCCTGTTCTCTATATATAGACCCAGGTCTGGAAGAAGTGGAGAAGGAGAGCCGATGGTGCCAACAACAACAACACCAGCAATCACACCATCGGTCACCACGGCTTGATTACAGCTCTTTAGATGACCTGCATGTTTGAAAACAAGCTACACTGACCCCTGTCTTAACTGGAGTTTGAGTGATTGTGCTAAGCTTAAAACTGCACAAATAATTATCTGACAAGACCATTTCGTCGGGTGTTGTGTCAAAATCTGTATTGATTATTAATGAATCTTAATTCATCTTTCATGTTAACTGTCTTTCTGACGTTTTTCTTTCTTTCCAACAGTATGGACATGGATAGCTGATTACAGAGCATGCAAGACATGACTAAAAATACAACAACAAAAAAACTACAACACAATACATGTATATGTAAAAAAAAAAAAAAAAGTCTCTAGAGTTCATCCTCTGGGCACCATGATTGTATTTATCAAAGTTTCTACCAATTCATCCACTATTTATTGAGATATTCCAGCCTGGATGAAACATACATCCCGGCATCCCTAGAACCATGCTACAAACTGGAAGGGAAACGTCCTTTAAGTCGACCCTGCAGCCATGATATTATGCATGTTCAGAGTAAGAACACGTATGATAACATTTACAAGGTCCACACATTTATTTATTTCTTTCAACATGACACCACTGTATGAATAATGCAAAAGGGCAATAAATATTGTGGGAGGAAAAAGTCCTTAGAGGCAGGGTGATAAACCCATGTGGAGAAAGCACATTACTCATAGACATATGATGGCCTTAAATGCATATCTGGGGAAATATTATGTGCATCTCTTGAGCTTTTCTTTCTCATTGCTTTATGGTTAAAAATGAAATTTCTCAGGTGTTTAAATTATACATCGCTTCATTTAAACAAAGCCTCTTATTCAGCCTTTTTCTTCTAGGAAATATGTTTCATGAGCACTCATTAAAATTCAGTTTGTACGACAAACTCTCCAGAGAGGTGCGCGCTAGTAGCATAAAATATGACCGTGGCATGTTTGACTTTTGTGGGGAAATAAAGGAACAAACGCTAACACTTAGCATGATGTTTATTTGACAAGGCTGTCACTCCAAAAGGAACCTCTGGGCTAACCCATAAACACACTTCACCTGTGGTTTAAACAGTGTCTAAGCTTTAACACTTCATTTTTATCTGGGAACAAGCCCTCCCTTTTATTCTCCCCATTGTATCACTAAAACAGCAGGGTGCAAGTTTATTTTGAAAAGGACAAGTAGGAAAACATCTTTAAAACGACTTTGACCTATGGCTTTCTGTTGAGTTTAGATTAAATAAGGTGGCAGGGGTTGTATCAAAATGGCCTCTGAGACCATCAGCAGTGCGTCATTATGTCGGTGGGAAAATGCGGAGCGGGAAGTGAGAAGTGATGAGGGTCACGGCGGGGTCGTGACATGAGGAGTGGGGCCGATTGAGTGAGGGGGCCCCGGAGGCTTCTACTCATGCAATGAACCTCCTCAACCAAACAAAATATTTCATCCGAGCACCTCAAGACTTCTGTTCCAAAACACATACATACATCCAATACGCAGACATCTAAACAAGTCAAATCACTCAGCACGCTGGAAATGTTCAATGCTGGTCTGTGAAAGGCGTTTTCATCTTGAAAGCCAGATGTCTGCGAGTCTCCCGAAAACTGAGCAAAATCCATTTTTCAACCACAAGAGTTACTTAAAGGAGACAAAGCTCTGAAAGAAACTGTGAAGACAGAGCAACAGTCAGAGAGGTGAAGCTGGATAAAAGCCTCAGAGAGCAACTGGGGCCATTAGCTCAAGTAAACTCTAAATTTCTGGGGATGACAATGTCAATCTGTTTATTGCTGGGCCCATCACAACAAATATTCAGTAGATTACCATGAAATTTCACAAAAACATTCATGGTCCCCAGATGTTGGATCCTAATGACTTTGGTGATCCCCTGACTTTTCCTCTACTATCTGCAGGTCAAACTTGAAACTTAGCTCTTAATATATCACCAACTGATAGATGTTTAGTTAAAATTTTAGTTAACATTCATGATCCCCAGATGATGTATCCTGGTGACTTTTGTGATCTCTACTGCCACCTGCAGGTCAAACTTGAAACTTAGCTCATAGAATATCAACATCTGCTAGATGTTTAGATAAAAGAAAGTTCTTTTAAAAGACATTCATGGTTTCCAGATGTTGTATCCTAATGACAGCCCAGTATCAGTATGTTAACATCATCTCTTGATGTTGCTTTTCTCTTGTTATGAAAAACATTATTTTTGAAAGTTTTTCTCATGTTTTTGCACCCCTTTGAAACTTTAGAAAAAGGAAAATTAGAGTAATATTACTGATGTGAGTCTTATTGTGGTTTGGACTAAAAATATGTTAGAAAGAAAAAGAAAAGTCACCCAGTTTCTCTAATGGCAGAGTATTTTAGATATGAATTAAAGAGACATGCTGAGAACATTAAAAACCAGTGTGAAAATTAGACGTCTAGACAACACACTCATCGAACAATCTGAGATCGCTACAAGAGGCCAAACCACATCATGGACTGGGAGGAGGCCAAAACTGCCACATCTGAAACTAACGAGTGCTGTCACTGGGTTTTATAAGGGAAACAAAGATCTGACAACAGGCCAAACACGCCAGAAAATGACAAGACGCTTTGGAAGAACTACAGCTGAAAGAACGACATGGTTTGACGACAATGACCACCAGAATGTAAGCGTGAAATATATTGTTGTGAGTTCTTTTTGCAGGAGTTTAAGTATTTCTATGTGTGAAGATACTGTGAATGTCTGTAAGTCATCAGTCGCCTCTCCACCAGTGACCACTTCCCATCCATTTGAACTGATCCTGGTTCTCCCAGTTTGATTCCACATCAAATACACACCCTTCCCTTTTGTCTTGATGTGAGCGAGGTTCTTCACCAAACCTGCTCTGATGTCCTCCTCCCACCCCCGTAAATGTTATTCCTACTCTCATCGTATTTCCCCCCGGCAGTATCTGTGTCGCCTCTTCCTGCCGTGAACTAACTCAAAACATGTTCCCCCCCTGTGATCTGACATACCGGGGCCGAACCGTTATTTATTCATTAAACAGAGGGTTCGTTTTGGCTGGGGAGAAGATCTTGGAGGTTCCTGGACGGGATCAGGTGTCGGTCATCCCATGAGTACGGAGGAGACTCTCCGGGTCGCCGGGAGGGAAGAATTCCTGAGAGGAAAATAAGGCGTCCATGTGAATGCCAGTCAAGTGTGTCAGCTGATGAGAAAGCATGTTTTCTGTTAAGCCCAGACATAATAAACAATGATTAAAGGCCTATCAACAGTCTGAGCATGACAGTTAAAAATAAATGAGAAAAATATTACACACAGGACAAACTTTATCTTAACTTTATAACTTGGAATATGAGATGGAGAAGAAAAAAAAAACTACTTTTATTCTGCATAAATACACAAGATGGACCAGAAGTATAACCATGGCAACGCACTACAACTACTGAGGACATTATATCTGCCATTAATCAAGGATATCAGTTTGAAGGGCTGCTCCAGCTGGTTCTTAGTATGAAAGAGAAAATACTCCCATTATAAAGCTCCCACCATGAGCCACAAAAACCATATTCTTAAATGAAACAAGTAAGAGGGAAGAACATTTTCCATCTTTTCTAACACCTTCTCGAACAATGGGCTCTAAATTATATATATTTATTGAAATAATGATAGTCTTTTACGGTTATGTAAGGAAAAAAAGGACATGAACTTGAAACAAAGTGGAGCACAGGTAATCTTTTTTCACGCAGAATATTTTGTCATGACTGTGTGAAAAGCACAGGTGCCAAACTACTTAAATCAACTCTGATGGAGTTGGATCAACACTGGCTGTGTGAAGTTTCTTTCCTATCTTTGTTCAAGGGCGAGGTCTTTCAGTTTCAGAGTTTTATTTCTTTATTCAAGTTCAGATTTTGCAATTCTCTCCCTTAAAACTCTCCCCCCTCTCTCAAATATCCACTGAAGCTGGGTAAACAACTATCGTAGGAGGCAAAGTGAATGATTTCATTGGGAAATTTTGACAGGGTCATTTCACAAAAATGTCACAAAAATCTGCAAGTGAGAGCAGAAATCTGAGAGCAGGAGTTTCACGAGCACAAGGAGAAGGACTCCAGCTGGACCAAGCAACAACATATCTATCTGAGAGAGGGGAGGAGAGGTTTAAGGGAAAGCATTACAAAATCTGACCGTGAAATAAAAAGATAATGCTCTCAAACTGAAAGCCCACGCTCTTGAATAAAGAGATTCCGTTACACTGTTAAAAGTATTAAGTCTTGAGATTTGGGTAGAGATAGTAAGGATATATCAATTTTGCCATTTTAACTCCACAAATTCGTCCTGGTAAGATCTATAAAGAGTTGCTTGGTTTGTGTGGCCTCTGCCAATCTTTGGTTGTCATGATAAAGAGTGAAAGACTCGACTATGACCTGGCAACCCTCAGCTTCAAACTGGTGTTGTCAAGCAGTGCATCAAGCAACGACGATCTTCACAAGAGCAGAAACATAAATCAAACCATTACAGTAATTTAATTTGGACCACAGCTACGTTTAAATGTAATTCTATAAAGTTGTTGGACTCGTGAGAGACAGATTTTAAAAGAGTGGCTGAAGCTGAAGCAGCAGAGGGTGAGATATCCTGATGTTTTGGTCTACGTGCTCCAAAAACACTTCATCCTACATGTCCCATAATGCAATGCAGGAGTCTAGCCTCAGCCCCTCCATGCATGGTGAACACACACTTTATTAAAATGATGCAACAACAGCAGCTCATAAACACTGTCCACTGAGCACAACAGGTGAGTGAATTAAACTGAACAACTGAATATCAGTAGAAAGCGACTCCTCACAACTTCACCCTGATAAATACACCAAACATAACGGAGCTCACCATCAGGCGATGAGCTTAAAATCACATCAAGTGTGGATGCTGATGATTAGAATCATAATTAAGGTGATGATCATGATGATATTGCCTCTGATGACTCAGCAGTAATGGCCACTATTACAGTAGTGATGAGGAGAGAAAAACTGTGGAGCTAAATTATCAGTGACAGATAGCGGTGCTTGACAGATGGGAAAAGTGAAAGTACTTTGCATTTACATATTTAATAGGATGAAATCTTCTTTCACAGGAAACACTGCATGCTGTATTGTCTCTCCTCCGATATTAACCGACTCCTGTAGACGGAGGAGAAGCCATCGAGAATAAGCTAATTAACGCCAAATTTCACCTGACACATTTGTGCACTATCAGCAGTGATTAATCGCACACACTACGCAGCTGGACTCATGTACAGCTGGCTTCATTAAAAGAAAAAAAAAAAACAAAAGAAGAAACATCCATTTAACATCCCTCCTTTAAAAGGTCCAGGCGGTACTTAACTTAATCCTCTTCGTCCCTGGTGGGACATAAGGCTTCGACAACCTGGCTCCATCAAGACTTGATGATCTGCCTCCATCGAGACCTGGCGGTACATGTGTTGAAAACATGGATAAGAAGAGAAACAGAAAGAGATGGAGGTACTAATTAATAAAGGAATCAAGCAGCATTATTTGGTATGTTTACATGCAGACTGTCATTTTCAGATCATGCACCATTGGCTGGTAAGACCTGGGTGTGCAGGAGGATGGTATTTGTGCATCTGGTGGCCTCTCCAAATTAGGTTGAGCTGCTAGCAAATAAAATCACCCTCTGCAAATGAAACATCCTGAATAGACAACAAGGTGTAGGTAAAGTGATTATCAGCTTGTGACTCTGCCGTCCTGACTTAAACGGTGAGTTCACGGTGAGGACAGGACAGCATGGGAGAGTGACTCAGCTTCTAAAGGAGACTCGTTTGAGGATACAAATATGAACATAACTGAACAGAGGCGGTGGCCCACGACACCAACTATCAGCCACCTATAACGCAGTCTTGAGATCCCTTCCTGGGCGTTTTATCCCCCATTCACACCTCGACCCAAGAGGTCAAATACCTGGGACGAGCTTCCTTGTGTTCAAGGGGAAACAAAGTGGGCCCAGAATCAAGCCTCAGGCTGCATGGTTCAGGGACTGATCCTGCCCTTGTCGAGTGGTAGACGTGACCCATGAGGTAGGATGAAGACGGTCATCTAAGGTGAGAGACCTGCCTTTAACCAAGTCTTTTGAGGGTGCAGATTGTTCTGGAGGAGATGTGCAAACAGAAAAGGAGAAAACAGAAGTAAAATGTGAGTGAAAGTACTTTCAAACTCACCGACCCACATGCTGTAGAGGTCAGTTTGAGCCTAAAGGTCAGTGCTGTCTTTTCTGTAAACAACAAAAAGACAAGAAACTAAAATTTGACGCATGCACGTCTTTAAAAAAACACTGAAACAACAGAGAGAAAAACCGACAGATCAAGAGCTGACAGAGTCTGTGTTTGTGCTGGACGTCTAATCCTTGTTAACAGAATGACGAGCAGCATCCACAAATCCATTTACAGACCTGAACCAGGGCCTCAGGACCACATGTGGCGTTGTTTATCCAACTCACAGAGCGCTAACAAATGCATTCTGGTCCAGGTCTCCACTGCAGCTGGAGTTTAGTCTGTCCTGCAGTGTGACAACATTTTTGAGGAAATGTTTTTCCTCATCCAGAAACATACCATCAACTGTCCTCTACTCAGTGACATCTACTTCCTACTCCTGTCTCAGTTAAAAAAAATAAACTTGCTTCCAGACCCTAACCTCCTTATAAATGTTGCAGAAATACTTTCTATTATCTGAGCTCTGCTGCAGCTGTGACCCCTGCAGTCTGACTCTAGTTTTAATCATTAAAACTTTCTGTTGGAGTCATTGTACAGCACAGCGAGTCTTCAGAGACACAGACATGTAGTTAGATTTTCAGCAGCCTCTGCACAACACAGTGGTATTTCAAACTGTTGACCACCAGACTGAGAAAGTAATCCAACCTCGGTGACGCCTGAGCAAAGGAGAGCGTGACGTGAACCCTGGAGATGTGATGAAAAGCTGATTTGAAGACAGTGCTGATAAACTGCGAGGATCCACTGAATTGGCTCCTACAGGGTCAACAAAACAGAAATGAAAGCAAATTACGACAAATTTTAGCTGCAATGGAAATTAATTTACAAAAACGTGTCACCTCTTCAAACCTCGCTCTGGCAGACATCTTCGGAGCGCTGCAGCAGCACTGTAGGTAAAAAAGAAACTAGAGTTAACAATAAAGGATTAACAAAATGTCTGTGTTTGTAAGTGATATGGTTTACATGTGTTTAGAAACAATATACATGTCCAAATAATTTGTAATAGAATTGAAATCAAACAACAGGATGCTCCAGGATTTAAAGGTTTAACTGTCCCTGGATGTGACAGTGCAAAGTTTGGAAAACAGAAACTCCTCATCAGTATTTACTTGTTTTTACCCAACAGCAACAAGCACTTTCATTTTGTCTACAACATGAAGCCAACATGCAGAATAACCTCCAGACCCGCCCACCACCCCCCCTGCGGCTCTGGAAGTGCCGGTGCCCTGGGGCCCCCGGCGCTCCGGCTGGTCCTGATTGATTCTCTAATAAGGAATGAACAGCAGCGCCTGGTACTTTGGGTAATTGTCATATTTGTCACCCTAAGAAGCGGAGCTGAGGCGGCGAGTGTGAGCAGCTTCTGTCATCTAATTGGACAGAGTTATCAGACGCTGAACAGCGGCAGCGGAGCGGCGTGCGGCGGTGATCCATATCCTGCTCACAGCGAGAATGAGGAGTCGTTAAGAGGGACAGGGAGACATTAAGAGCATCGCACACATGCATCAATTCACACACATCCTCGTAAACACATCCACACACACTCAGTGTGTCATGTTGTGTGTCTGCTCAAGATTTACAGCCAAGGCTGGTTTAAAGATCCCTCACCTGAAAGTCACACCAGAACCAACACGTCATTGTAACGAGCACAAGAAAACCAGGCTCAGAATTTAATGCACCAGCATCTTGTAATTCCCACTTGTGGCTGCAGAGGTCACTGTTGCTGCTGCATTTAAAGTTACATAGTGTTGTTTTAATTCGTTCATTCATTCGTCAAAATTAATTCTTTCAGTTTTTTTGTGAAGCAAGACCAGAGAGCAGACTCTGCTAGACTCAACCTTGACTTCGACCTGGACTCAGGTAATAGGGACTTGACTTGGACTCGACTCAGATTCTTCTTTGGGGACTCAGACCGTTCTCTGGGGACTCAAAACTCGACTTGGACTCGAGGTTTAGAGACTACAGCAACACCTCATCTGTTCTTATGTGTCCTTCAACTTTACTTGCCAACCAAAACAGCACATCACAGTACAGACACACTCCAGTTCCAGTTTGTAAAACACAGTAGAAACACAAAGTAGAACCTAAAACAGGTTCTCAGAAGTTCAGGTTATGGGAAATAAATGCAGAGGAAACTGGGCTTTTATTCTCCCACCGCTTCCACAAGACTTAATGTTAACGAGCGCAACAAGTCCACCTTTGCTACTCAGAAACAACAGTCATTATTCACACGACCACAGGAGGTTGCATATCTGGAAAACTATTTTAAGTGTCGGAATAAAGCGCCAGTGCTGTAATTTTCCCAGTCAGGGAAGTCTTGTTCCTTGAAACGGACGACTGACTGATGGATCGGATGTCTAAAATGCTCCACAAGTGTTTCTCAAAGATTGCTCTTTCCGCTGCAAACATCAGATATTTTAAACTTCCTACTGTAAAACTGCACGAATACTGTAAGCACTGGAGACAGAGCAGGCTGAGAGGACACGGAGAACATGAGAAAGAGCCTCCTCGACAACATGCAGGGGAGGAGGAGGCTACCTTGTTTGAGAACTTGTGATGAAAGAGTTGAACTAATGTGCGCGTGTCCTCGGCAATAATTTATGACCCCCTGCAGCTGTGCAAATACCAGCATCGAGCAACATTCCTCACTGCAAATGACGGCCTGAGTTTCAGTATTATAATGACAGATCAGCGCTGGATAATTCATCTGAGGGCCCTAAAATATGCAATTACTCTGCAGTTGCTCGGGATCCATCTATCACGGCACTGAGCCGTTCGCCTACGAAAGCCAACACAACACTTAAAGGAGGGAAGATTATGGAGCTGCATGTTTTGTTGTTTGGTCTTGCTGACTGAGACAAAGATGCACAACGGGGAAACAAGTTGCACAAACTCCCCCACAAGTGAGGGACCTGACCTTTGACCCTCAACAACGAAGAGCCGTAGGAGTGATGAACTTTTTCCAAAACACAATCAATCCATCCTGAAACAAAAAAAAAATCACTCCCCAAAGAAATCTAACATCCAGGTCTCTTAATGTCTCATTATTCTGTCAACACAAACTCTGGGCTTCTGCCATCCTCTGAGAAACTAACCATGATTTGACTTCATCTTCTACTGCGATCTGTCACGAGTCCAGCGGCGGTTATTAGATGCCAAATATCTCATTTTAGAGGAAAATTCCAAGGCTTTGAAAAAGAGCGGACATGATTGAAAAAAGATCCTCCTGATGACTCCTGCTGTAATAAGCAGAGATATTCATCAACATGTTTGCCAGAAGAAACGTTTCTTCCTCTTCTCTTCTCCTGGAATTAAGTCGGGAGTCTGTGATTGAGACGTCTTTGTAAAATATGAAAGGTGGACTGATTAGATCTGCCCCTGTCGGCCGGCTTTCATGGTTTTCAGACGCACAAAAAGAAAGAAAAGTTTCTTGCAACACTGATGGTGAATCCACCAGATTTGATCTCGTCTTCTTCATGTTTGCTGTCTGTTTTTATTACATGATTCAGTTCTGTTCAGTCTGAGTCGTCCCATTTGGAAAGTTATCGAGAGATGAAGAGATTTATCCACAAGTAAACAAAAGGAAAAAAAACACATCCTACATATTTTTCTTATTTAAATTCAAAACTCTTAATATGGCTCCAACTGAAGTTAAAAAGAGAGTAAATGATTTTATTAAGCATCTTAAAAAGGGGATGTTTGTATCTGATGCTTCTGGTCCTGGGTCATGGACTGTGCACCCCTGGTCTGAAGGAAGCAGCTTTAATTCTTTATTTAAGAGGTGGTGACCAGACGAAGGTTAACACAGACTGAATTAATGGTCTACAGGGTAAAATAGTGTTAAAAACATTTAATCTCCTCATAAAATACAGGTTTTGTTTGGTGCTTTTTGCACACTGCCTCTGTAGCTGAGTTGAAACTCAAGTCTTTGTCAATAATCGTTCTATTTTCTGTGCTGTGATCATGGCGACTGTGGGAGGATGTGAAGTTAGAGATCGATGGTCAAGCATTTTTGTTTTCATGAGATCAAAATAACACACATGGAGTTAACCAGGCAAAGACAGCATCTTATAACACAGGATACAGTCAGGAGTTTAGAGACAGACAGAGGGTAAATAAGGCCACATATCTGAAATCAGATCGACTCTCCACACAGCACCGGGTCCCTCTCCATCCATCAGTGTTTCTGTTGCTCTGACCTCTGTGGACTCTGTGCAGCGCTGGAGGACAAAAAAACAGCTCATCAGCAAACACATCAGAGTTTATTTACTCCTGCTAACCCACTCAGCGGCGTCTTTATTCGGCAGATGAAGCCAGCTCCTCTGATATCCATTACCGCATTATTCGCCAGTAATATCTCTGCCAGCATTATGACTGTAATTATGACTGTCATTCAAGCCAGGCTTTTAACATAATTGAGTCATAAGAAATTAGCATAAAGGCTAATTTGTTTGATTATGCGTGAATTTGGGGAATTATGAGGCTAAATGATGACGGCTGTGTGGCAGGTTAAAAATGAGCTGAGGGGAAATTGTTTAAGGAGCTCGACAGAAGTGCAGCGATGCAGCCGGTGCTCATAATGTGTCCGTCATGCCTGCAGATCACCGCCGTCCTGCCCAAACCTCGTAAATCCAACCTTTGACTTTCATGGTTTAATATCAGCTGAGGACTCACACACACACACACACAGACACACACTACTCTCGAAATCCAGCTGCCAACCACGTGAAGGCCTTTCAAAGGTCATCAGCTGACACGTTAACCACTGATCCTCTCGTCTCCCTACTTTTAAACCTCTGCACTGGTTGAAATGAGGTTTAAAAACTTCACACAAAAGGCCTGTCACACAAAGACAACAACAGATGTCACTACACAAAAGTCACAAAAGGATTGGCAGTCATCAAGGTTATAATAGAGCTTGTGAAAAAGCACAGAGAAGGTTTCCAAAATAAAACAGGAAGTGAGCAGGACACAAACAAACACAAGAATACCAAAATAAGACAAGAACTAAAAGCACAGCAGGAGGATAATTTTCAAAATAAAACAGAAGCAGCTAAATGGAATTCAGCCATTCATTCATTTATTTTTATTTCACCTGTGTGTATCTCATGTTTTCAAGGAACATTTTGCAGAATAAATGGATGGAAACATCACTACAGGATAAAATCGGTGCTCTATCTGCTCTGAGTTTCGTGCAGTGAAGGCGATTTGTGTTTCTACAACCAAGTTTTTTTTTCTTTTCTATGTTTAGCAGTTTTGTATCATGATTTAAAAAGGATCTAAGTGGGAACAACAACCCAACAAGTCCAAAGACTGATTAAACAGTGAAACACACACGGCTTACTCTGTGAGGAGTGAAACAGGAACTGACGTAGAAACGCAGAAAACACTGGGAACAGGAACAGAAACATGAGGGAAACTCAGGAGACAACAGGACACAGGTAGAACTAATTAGGGCGGAGCAAGCAACCACACAGGTGTGGAAATTACAGACAGGAAGTAAAGCTAGATTGGATACAGAAGAGAGGTAATATTTCAAAATAAAACAGGAAATACTTAAAGAGTACAGAGAGTCACACACTTTGAGATTGCATGCAGTGAAAGCACTAATCATTCAGGCACAAAAACACCTTAAAGTATCGTTTAATTGAACTAAAATGTCTGACATGACGGCAAAAATTTAAAAAGTGTAAATTTGTGTCTGTTCAGTGCTTTTTTTTAATCCAAAGTCATGGTCTCTGTTGTCCTCTCTCTCTTTAAACTACAACTATAGATCAGTGAACCATTGCTGCCTTTTTATTTTTATTTTTGCTTTTGAGAACCGTGGAGAGACTCAGCTCCTACAGGAAAGATGTAAGAAACTTTAAATTCAATTATTTTTTTCTCTCCGTGGCTGACAGCGAAGCTGAAGAGGCTCCAACCTCTGCAGTTCAGAACATTTTGTAAATCAGCTTATTGAATCTTTTCTTGCTGCTTTTGATGAAACTTTTACGACAACACAAAAACTGCAGCAGCACTTTTCAGTAACTTGTTGACCTCGAGCCTCGTCCACATCTTCTGCTGCGCACCAGAAATGTTTCTGTGTCGACGTGTTGAAACCTCACAAACTTAATTAATGTTCGAGCTGTGGGGCAACAGCATAATGAAACATATTACAACATTAGAGAAATATAAAATGAGGAATGAGCTGATTTTGGGTGTAGATGTAACAAGATTTTTACCTCGAGGGAGAATTTGTAAAAATCTGTTTAACTCAGCTGAACTGGTAGAGTCTGAATATAAGAAGTGTTTTGATACAGGGTGATCTCTGTAGGAAAATATAAATGTTTTTCAAACAGATTCTTACACATGTTTACTTTTTATTTATTTACTTATATATTTACTTCAGTAATAATACAAAAACCAACCATCACTATCACTTTGTCCTTTAGTTTTTCATATTTTATCCTGATGTCCCTCAAAGAAATGAATTAAAAGAAGAAATGTAAATAAAACATTTCACCTGTTTGCTTCTCTGTATAAAAATATATGTTTTTCCTGCAGATTATTACACATTTCCCCTTTTATTCATACATTTAATTCAGCAATAATACAAAAACAACCGTTGTCCTTTACTTTGTCAAATTATTTTCCCCTGATATCTCTCAATTTAATTTGCTTATTTGTTTGATTGTCAGCAGGATTACACAAAAAATACTGAACCGATTTGCACCAAACTTGGTGGAGGGATGGACCACGAGCCAGAGAAGAACCCATTAAATTTTGGTGCATATCCGATTACAGGGGCGGATATGACAAATAAATCATTCATGTTATCAGACGACTTCCTTTTATCCTTGGATTTTTCTATTATAAGAGCCAGAGGAGGGACTTATTACTATTATTATTATTAAAAGCATCTCAGGTTTGTCACATGGAAACACACTTTTATATTACCTCTGGTTTGGGGCTGTGATAATTTAGTCCTTCCAGCTCAGTGCTGGAAGAGGAGGCACTTTCCCTTTTCAGAATCATAAGTTCTTATGCGACTATCCCAAAACCAGACGCTCACCTGTTTTTCCAGTCTGAGAGTTCAGCAGCGTTGAGGCATCAGCGTCTCCCTCTCCTCCTCCTCCTCCTCCTCCTCCTCCTCCTCCTCCCCTGGAGTCTGTGTTTCCAGACTTGCTGCAGGAGGCTTTGTGTCCTGCAACACACTGATACTCAGAGTCAGTGAAGCGCACGAATCCAATTTGCTGTGCGGGAGAATTAGAGTATTAGACTCCTGTGTTAATTTCTTTCTGAAATGACTTCCAGTCTGTTCTGTTCGCGCCCTGGGACAGAGACAGAGGGAGAGAGAGGTTAAAAAGAGGGAGATGAGGGGAATAAACACAGACAGAATCAGTAAAGACGAGATAATATCAGGAGGAACCAGAGGCAGGGGTGAGCAGAGGTACTCAAACTGTTTATTCTTTCAAACATGAGGGGCAATAAAGTCACGGGTAAAGACAGGAAGTTGAAGCAGGCTCAGCTCTAAGATGATGACTTACTCTCAGCCACACCTCATGGCCTTCCTTCCTCCTGCTGATTCTCAGTGACCTAAAACACACAGTTGGTTATTTACCTGCTGGATTTTATCCTGACAAAGGTAAAATGTTGATCCTAAGAACTTAAACTAACAAGGATTTCATTAGAGTTAGAATATTTTCTAACTCGTCTTCTTCTCCTGGTGCTTCGGTCTGAACTGTTTTTGTCCAGTCGAGCAAAACGTGGCTGAAAGTCTCACGGTGCTTCAGACTCTCACTCAGTCTGTCTGTCCTCAGTTTAATGGACTGTATATGAATGTTAATGCCTGTGGTTTGTTGCCATACTCAGAGCTGCCGATTTGTTGGAAGGAAGCGTGGATGAGTCTCTAACACAGCTCTACGACCACACACACTCACAGATCCTGTATTGACTGAGTAAACACTCGCTGTGAGCTGAAAACTCAGGACGACCTGATTCCCTCCTTCTCGTGTGCGGGTGGTCCGGTGGTAGAGACGCAGGTTTGATGGTGAAATCTGTGAGATATGTGCTGATGCTGATGCTTTTCTGTCATTATTCAAAATTTGAAAACTTTATGTTGGCTCAGGAACTGGTCAGTGCAACTGAAAGGACTGTTACCTGAGTAAAAAGTGTGTCTATCAGTTTGTTAACAGCTGGGAAACATCTGTGGAGACGGTTAGAAGCAGATAAAACATGAGGGAATTTTTTGTTTTGGATGAGGGGGGAAAGGGAAAGTTGTTTCCAAATTTGACATTGATGTATTTCTCTTTCACTTTAGTATTTCTTTAGTCCAACAATACTCATCCTGTGGAAACAATGTGCTCTCAAGAAAGTTAAATAGATGTTTCAAATGTCACTTTCTTTCTTCTTTCTTCCAAGGTTCAATTCACAAACATAAATAAAAAAAATATCAAGGAGTTGTTCAGAAACTTTCATACATGGAGGTTGTTTTTAAAAAGGTAAATAATATTCAAAGTCACAATGAAGAGGAAAATAAAATCAATAAGAATAAGAAAATAAAATAGACAAGAAACATAATTGCAGTGCAGTAGCTGCCCCAGATTTAAGAGGTGAAATTGTAATGCTTTGCAGTGTTTTTAGAGGTGATGCGTTGTGTTATTTTTGTGTGTTTGTTGCTTCATCTGAATTTAATTTACATGCTTATCATGATGATTTATTTGAAGATAAATTGAATCCACACCAGACTGTCTGATGTGCTGTGGTGCAGGAGCGACTGTTGACCACCAGGTGGAGATGTTACACTGTGAGCGACAGCTTTGTGACGATGCCTAGTGTGAGTTGTAGTACCACGGTGACACCACCAGATGGCACAAGAAGACACGTTCATTCATTCAGCTGGATAGTGAATGAATAAACCCAAACTCCAGTCACATCTGAGATAGAAAGGAAGAAACATCTTCTGCTAAACATTTACTAACATTTATTTATTCAGATTAAATCTTTTAGAGGAGAAAATCACTATGTTTATTAAAAGATTGTTACAAATTTAATTTGCACTAAAGGTTTGTTTTCTGTTCTGTATATTGTGTTTATTATTCTTACTTATACACATGTATCTTCCCTTATATAAAGTATTAAACCTTAAACAAGGCTCACAGTGAAATATATATATTATTTTTAAAAAATAATTAATGATAATTTTGCATTTAAAGACAGTAAATGAACTGTCACAATGGTGGGTATTAAAGGGACATTTCAAAATAAAACTATATCAACTATTGAGCTTAGAATTACTTTTTAAATATGTTTTTTGTCATTAAAGTTTCTTGTGTTGTTGCTAGGGGGCGCTGTAACAGCACTGTCCTGTCCCTTCTGTTGTCAGTGTTACACTGAGGAGACAGAACAAGCAGAAATCTTCTGACCAAATAACATGTTTATATTTTTGAATAAAGCAGGTGTACGTTAAGAAAAATAAAATGCAGTTTGTCTTTGTTATTAATCTTGGAGTTTGATATTAATCCTGTGAGATGCATTGATTTATTTAATCGATCTGCTCCAGTCTGTCATTGATTGATTATTTTCACTGGCATAAAGAGAAATCAGCTGAGCATTAAGTCCTGTATTGATCAGGACGGTGAAACCAAAACTGGTTCTTTGAAAGTTTTTAGATGATTGTGAACATTTAAACTAACGTGTCTCATTTTGGAGAACTACATACACAAGTTATAAGGAGAGAGGAGATGAAATATTCTGTGCCACAGCTCCTTCATTGATCACTCCATCCTGAAGCAGTAAAACAACAAAGTGCCCTCCTTCCTATCTGGCTAATTGAGACACTGTGTTAATGACAACACGTCTGCAGCCAATCAGAAACCAGAGAAGTGTTGTCTCCGGGTAAAACAGGGGGCAGAGCTCGTGGATGGATTTTTTTTTTTTAGTGATTCCTGAACAGATGAAGTGCCTGGTCCATATGGCAGACCTCTGGGACTCCTTTGTGCTCTGACTGATGTGACTCACGTCAACTTTAAAGGCTTCCTCCTGCCACTTTAAACCCCGCCCCTCTGCTGCTGCTGATCTGCAGGATGAATGGGGAGTCATCTCCACGTTGATCTGGCAAAGTGTGCCTTTCGTTTTGTATACAACCTCCCCCCACCTCCTCCTCCTCCCCCTCCTCACCCCTGCAGCCCTGCAGCCTGCACACTCACAGCTCCAGACTTTGTTTTTGGTGAAAGGGACTGTCTCAAATGTCCCGTGCAGCCAACAGCAGCTGCTCCTGGACCTCGCCATTCTTCAGCACAAAAGAGGAGCGAGGGCCGGGGTCTCGGTGCACCTTTGTGCCGGGGCCCCTCCTGTCGTTTTTCTGCTCTTTGTGCCCATTGATGAGGGCGTACAAGTGTTGGCTGTAGCTTTTGTCTGACTTTTGTTTTGGTGAGGGTGTGCAGTGGGCGAACAGGGAGGGGTGCAGTACAAGCACATTTAGCCATCTGATCTGCTTCTACAGCGCACACATCGCATGTGTGCACACTGAGACGTACACACAAGTGTTGTGCAAGTCAGGCTCAAGTCTGGTCTGGTCATTATTACATAAGCTCTTGTGGTTTTTGTCTGAAACAGCTAAAATTCACTCGCAAAACTCCCTGAAAGTCCTGAGAGATTGTAATATCTATCTCCAGAGAGTGGCTGAAAGCTCCAGAAAAAGGTAGTAAGTGGAGCTTGAGTGAAATTTCTCTTTAGAAGTCTTGTGTCAAACACCTGTTTTTATGAATTTATGCTAAAAGCTACTGGTTATCTCAAACACAACACACACACACACACAGTGTCTGAACGAGGTCCTCGAGGGCTCCAGCTCTGAATGGAGAGGCAGGCCGGTGTTTTGGCAACAGCTGGCAGCATGTGTGTGTGTGTGTGTGTGTGTGTGTGTTTACAAGCTGCAACACTAAATGTAAACAGATAAAAAAAACTTATCACCACACTGTATTTATTTATTTACAGTGTGGTAACTTTTAAAGATAAAATCTGACGCAAACAAATTCACTTTCACTGCCGGCTAACGTCTAATTAGCTCGTTACACAGCTGTGAAACACTCACTGTGTGAATGTTGAGAATTGTACAGATGCAGAAAATGTTGGAGAAAGTATTGAAATGAAACAGATCAGTCAGAGGAGCCTGCACAGCTTCAGGCTGTTAACGTAATTAATGATTAGATTCATCAGCAGCTGAAACAGGCCTGACTGGAGATCAGAGGCAGAAATTAGCATTAACAGCTGATCACTGAGGGAATGGACGTGTGTGTGTGTGTGTGTGTGGATTGGACTGCATCTACACACACACACAGGGCTGCACATTTGACCCCTGAACCTGCAGCACAACAACAGCAGGCGTATGGTAATGACAGGACGATATTAGCATAGTTAAAAAATATATTAGCATAGCTATCAGACAGAGTAAGTGAGCAGACGTTAACCTCTGAAACTCATCTTCACAAAAAAGTTTCCAAAAATATAAAGATATAAAACGTATAGATGGAGTGTGACTGAACTGAATAGATGGTTTTTGATGCATAATAATATTAATTTTCTGCCATAATTTGATCAAATGTGCCGCTAAAAACAAACAGATAAATAAAAGGAGTAGAATTCGGACTGTTTTAGCAGGAGACGGCTGTATGATGCCCGTCTCCTAGGCAACCGGCTCAACCAAAACACCAACAAACTAGAAACACAGGAAAACACACGTGCACACATCCAGCCCGCAGCCCGTCATTACCATCTGCTGCAGCTCTCCAGCCCTCAGAAAGAGACTCTGGGAGGAGGAGGAGGAGGAGGAGGAGGAGGAGGCTTTTATGTTGAAAGGACACTTGAGAAGCAGCATGTGGCTGCAGCAGAGCTCTTTATGACCGGGGTTGAGGCAGAGGGCAGTCGAGGTTGGTCAGGGTGAGGGAGTTCAGAGAGAGAGAGAGGGACAAAATCATTTTAACATTTCTGTTCGTGTGCAGATAAAACAAAAGATTAGCAAGCTTGGGTGTTATTTTTGAACTCAGGCTAGCCATTTCCCCCTGTTTCCAGTCTTTATGCTAAGCTAAGCTAACTACAGCCAGAACATGAGAGTGAAAAAATGTTGAACTGTTCCTTTAAAGCTCATTTTGTCTGACAGTGACTGATTTTAGCTCGGTCCTGCTGCTGTGTGGCGACTGCAGTGTTTCTGCTGCGGGGGGATGTTGATGTTGTTGTTGTTGTTGGTCTGGATTTGGTTGTGAATGGATGAATGGCAGCAGGCTTGTGCCAGGCACAGGTCCACCTCCTCCACCTCCTCCTCCTCCTCCTCCTCCTCCTCGTCATTAAATTGGACAGCAGATGGAGTGAGTGCTGGGTTTGTTGCCGTGGAGATTTAAAGGGCTGATTGCGTTTCAGCTGGTGTTACTTTTTTTTCTCCTTTCTTTTTTGACACAGTAAGAGACTGTGTGTGTGTGTGTGTGTGTGTGCGACAAAGTTAAGTACGACTGCACAGACTCACAATCAGCCACTCTTCTTCTTCTTTGCTCTGTTTCTTTGCTCATTTTTAATCATTCTGGTAAAACGTTGTGATAAGCGCTGCAGGTTTTTTTAAAAAGTGTGTGTTTGTGTGTGTGACAGTGGGGCGTGGAGCAGCTGTTGGCTCCACAATAGGTCGCAGTGACATGCAACATGCAGGTCAGAGTGACTTCAGAGTTCGAATCCACCGACACAAAAGCCTCTTAAAGATTCTGAATCACAGATGAGAGAGAGGAAAGAAAAAGCAGCGTGTGCCAGGAGCAAAAGATCAGCTTCATTAATCTGCAGCTTCAGAGAGCAGGGTGAAATAAAACTGCCAGTGATTGAAGCTGAAGTCAGTTTGACATTTTTGCCGATAAGGCCCTGAATCAAAGTCAGAAAACATGTCACCAGCTCAGAGTCGCTCTGACATTTAAAACTTCCAGGAACCTGACGGACAAAAAGAGGGCGAGGTGAGAGGATGAAACAGGAGGCAGAACGAAGCCGCGGTTTAACTGAACGAGCATAAAGTGCATCGTGCTGTCACTTGGTTTACGTGCATGCATGTCTAAAACTTTTTGTGCCGGAAACTCTGCACTCTGCACCTTTGCTAGGCCAAAAAAGTCTCTGAATGACTGTGTCAAGCTAAAGCAAAACTTTCCTGGTGAAAGTTACATGAAAAGAAAGCTAGCACTTTAACGTCTCTGTGCTAAATATGCAGCTAAACAGGCGATTAGCTCAGCCACAAAAATACAACTTAGATAGGATCCGGTAGATACTAGATATTAGATGGAGTTTGTTACCTTTGGACAGAGCCATGGTCGCTGTTTCCTCTTTTCTGCAGACTGGGACATGAGCTTATTTCCCAAAATGTTGAACTGTTCCTTTAACTTTGGACATGCTCTCACAGTATTTAACCCAGATTTATTCAGAAAGTGATTTAAATGAATTACTAAGACCGAGTGAAGCAGACAAAGGACCCCGATGAATAAAGCAACGTTTAGATCTACAAGAGATCTTTTTGCTTTGTTTTGGTTTCTCACATTTCCTCAAATCTCAAACCTCTCCAAAGCTGAATACATGTGTGAACAAGCACACAGGTAGAAAATACAAAGACAAGACATTTTGAAACTACAGGAAACTGTTAAGAGAGCTCAGAGTCAAACCAGACTAAAAGAAAAGGTCTGTATGGGATTATATTTGTGCTTTGGTGAACTTTAATGTCAGATGAAAAGGTCAAAGAACAGTCAGAGAGAAAAACTGGAGTCAAATATTTTATTTCGAAGTTTTTGTTCTACAAAAAATACAAAATCACATTTGCAGTGAACAAGTTATTTGACAAAGAGAGAACAGTAGAGCTGAAGTGAAACCTTCAGGAAGTACTTTACTTTCAGTTTTAGTTTTTTCTGTATTTTTTCAAGATCAGTTTCAGGTTTTTTTTCCATTTAAAACACTTTTTGTATTTTTTTCTTGAAGTTAAATATCGAAAGTGAAACCTTAAGATATTTTCTTAAGAATATTTTTTGTCATCGTTAAATTTCTAAAGTGAAACCTTTAGAGAATTAAGACAATTCTGGAAAGTGGGAAACATTTCCGCTGATTGCAACTGTTGTCGTGTTGCTCAGCAAAGAGGACATCTTTAAAAAGTCCCTTTTTAAGAAGGCCTCTTCCTCAGCACCGCTTCTTCTCCTGCTGCGCGTGCTTCAACGTGCGACATTTGCTCTGTGGGGACCACAGGACGCAGAAGTCGCTTCTCCTTCCTCTCCAAACCTCATCCGCACAAAGAATGAGGGTCGATGTGTCGCTCTCGTGGCATACCTGACCTCGTTCACATAAAGAATGAGAGTCATCTTGGCATGGACGGGACAAGAGGCGACGGTTCGCGGCAGGGCCCCCTTTTCCTCGGGGGCCGGCGCCGCGCTGCCTGGACGGGAATCCTCCTCAGGAGTATCCAGGGATGAGCAGAAACAGGGTCATCCTGTTCATCAGGATGAGATATTTCCAGATAAGAAGCTTCACAGCATCTGAGCAAAGACAGAGGAGCCGAGGCCCGGATCAACGCTCGGGGAGGCTGATCTCGGGAACCCAGTCGTTCAGACGCCGGCTCTCCTCGCAGAACAGGTGCAGCTTCTCCAGAGCCGGATCCTCCCAAGACCCATCAGCCGGGTTCTGTTCAGAGAGGAAGAGGAATCAGGATTTAGTCACGTTTGTCTTTGAAAACAGCATCACATTTAGACTGAGAAGCTGAAGTTAGAGAATCAGGATCGCTGTCATTGAGCTCTACGCACCGTGATGAGGATGCAGTGGGCGTCTTCAAGCTGCTCCGCCTTGTCACCGACGATCTCAGCCAGACGCTGCATGTCGCTCACTCTGACGATGCTGATGTCGTTGTCGAAGCAGAAGGACTGGATGAGGGTGAAGTGGATCTGGAGAGCGATGTCGCACTCGAACTCCTCGTCCATGGCGAGGACGCAGAAGGACACGCTGTCCGGGTCACTGTGGGTGAAGAAAAGACACCTCCTGTTAGCTGCAGCTCTCAGATCAGACATCCACCAAGGTGAATCATCAGAGAAGATGCCAAAGTCATATTTGAGTCATGTTTGTTGTACTTACTCAGTCATGATTTTAGCGCTCTCGTAGACTCCCACAGTGAGTCGGTCCTCGCTCTGAGCACAGAGCAGAGCCTCCTTCAGAGATTTTCCAGGAGACTGCATCGTTAAAGTCGTAGCTGATGTGTGGTCAGAAAGTCCAAGAGAACAGTGTTTGTGCTCCTTCCTTGAAATCCAGCCAGCTTTTATACCGCAGACCCGGCACACGCTCGCTCCCTGATTGGCCGTCGGGATCACAATGGCTACAACAGGCCCTGCAGCCCCCACCCCACCCTCTGGGACGCGTGCCTATAGAAAGTCTTAGAAAGTCGGGGGCAGCTTTGGTTGAAAGGGATCAGATGTAGAAACTCTCTGACCTTTAAATGATTCTTTGAGCGTACAGGAATAATGAAACCACACAGGAAGACCAGACTGCTGTCGTCAAAGTCCTCAAAGTTCTGGATGAATTCAAAGCGACCGATAACTTCCATTCAAACTGTTAGAGGACGATACGACAGGATCTGCATCTTAGATGTTCTGCAAACTGCAGCACTGCATCTGCTGTAGGTTTTAATGTAATTGTATGATATTTCAAGCTGTTATTTACTTCCATTCATTTTCACACAGTATGAAAATCTGTTAAAAAACTCTTGAGGACTGTCATTCATCCTGCGAACATCAAGTCTGAATTAAACAACTCAAACAAGTTTCAAGAGTTTGTTGTCGTCTTTCAGACTGTACGGAAAATGAATGGAAAACATGGGTGTCTTTTGTTTTGTTCTTGTCCTTCCATATTGTTCGATGGTTTCAGGATCTGAAGTCAGATTTTAAAATCCTCCCTCCCCATTAGCTTCCATTCATTTCTGTACAAAACGAAAAACCAGACTCTTGAAACTTGCTTGATTTGTGCAAAATCCATCAAAGTGAAAATCAAATCTGTATTTATTTTGGTCAAATTATTGTAATAAGGTAATACAGTGCGTACTTTACAAATCAATCTGCATGAATTCAGACTTGATTTTCACTGTGATTGAAGCATATGATTCAAGCATGTTTCAAGAGTCGGAAATGAATGGAAGTCAATGGCTGACCTTTAACTCTGACTCTTAAATCTTGAAAAATGGAAAAAAAATGTGAAGAAAATAACAAAATGGCAGGTTTCACTTCAGCAAGTCCAAAGAAACAACTTGATCACTGCAATGTGTTTTTTTTTCCTGTAAAACCTTCAAAATAAAAGTCCTGGATTCAGTATTGATCTGATTTTAAGATGAATATTCATCTAATTAAGTCCCATGCAGACCTTTTCTTCAGCAAACCAGCAAATAAACCAATATTATACCTGTTAATGTAATTTACTGTAATGGAAGCCACATATTTAAAACTGTACATACATTTGAAAATGCCCATCAGATCTGTAGTAAGTTTTATTTGTAGTTAAGAAGCTAAAAAAGTTGATATCCGCCATATTAGTTGTCCTGGATGTCAGACAGACTTTTATAACTCATGACCAATTTCACAGCCTGAACTGTTTTTTGTAGATTGGGCAGTGGCACGCGCCGCTGCTTTGCATACCTAAAGCCCGGCCTCATTTGAGGCGCGTGGCATCTGGAGATGCCTGCGTGCTTTATCTCTCTGTCTGCATCGTTCTCCCATAGCAACCGAGAGATACCATCTGTCCCCGAGGGGAAGGTGAAGGGAGAGAAGGACAAAGGAAGTCGAGGCAGCACCTGCTGGGCGTGATGGCCGCAGTTTTTCATCTCGCTGCAAATTAGGATTTTTAAGTTAAACAAAATCTGAGCGCAGAGGTTTTGGTGAAGATACGCTGACGTTTAAAGCGCGTTTTGTTGCTTTATGGCTCAGAAACTCTTGAAAATCGAGTATTTGTTGCACTTTTTTCTGCATCTACTAAAATATTCTCCTGTTAGCTGAAACACCAGAAGCCAAATATCCAAACAACTTCAACTTCTCCTGCAGCTTTAGACACTTCCACCCTTACAAAGAGGTTTAGGGCTTTCGCCGCAGGTCACCAGAAAAGAGCTTTGACCACCAACACCTGTCGCGCGCTGCTCCGTCTGGCAGATGTGCTTCAGCAACAATAGGTCGGTATCGATTTGCACGCGCCTGCCCTGTGGGCCATGCAAGCTGATCCTTCCTAAAATAGCTCAGAGTTTGAGTCTCAATCAGCTGGATCCAAATCAGACTTTGGATGAAAGGCCTCTGGACCAGCTGACGGGCTGATGAGGCTGCAGCACGAGCACAGCAAATAGAAATAAACAAATGAGCGTGTTGCTGCAGTAATGTTCAGATAAGCGGTTTGTTGTTAGCAAAACACACTTTGAGGAATTCTTGCGCATTCACTGCGCAACCGAAAGTGATTTTTATCAGCCTGTACACGTCTGTGGCACTTATGGAGATAACACTTTTCACTGTGAAAGTTTGGACCATAAGCTCTCCCCTCTTTGGCATTCAAATGTAATCATAACTCAGACAACAGATCGGCGAATGTGGAGACTCGCTGACAAAAGATCGGCGCGCCCTGGGGTCGGGGTTGACCTGGGTTTAGGAGAGAACAGAGGAGGGGGGAGGGAGGGAGGTGGAGTGTCCCCTCATAGCGACAGTTCTCCATCTGCTGCTCGGAACAAAAGCGCTGAATCAATCACCGCCAACCTGTGTCTCCTACCCCCCTCCACTATTTACGCAGCAGTGGCAGCAGGCCTGAGCTAATGCTAGATGTGTTTTGAATCATTATGCAGCTTAAGTATCTCCAAATAAGCACGAGCTGTTGGGGAGAAACAGTAGAACAGGTATTAGAAATCCGTGCGTAAAAGTTTTGTCGCGCGTAAAAGCAAAAAGTCGTCAGAAACAGGTTTATTTAAAGTCACGGACAAACACATTTAATGCATCAACAAATCAAACACTAAACAGAAGCAAATGTGCGCGAACTATTGTGGAGAAACTGTTTTAACAGTGGGCATGCAGCGTGCGTAAAAGTTTCGTCGTGCGTAAAAATGACCCAGAAGTGGTTTAATTTACACCACAGATGAAAACATTGGGTGGATCCACGCACCAAACACCAAACAAGTGCAATAAACCTCTAAAGTTTTCCTATAGAACTCAGTGTGTGCGCCCTGAACTCCCCAGAGTAAATAAATAATTTAAAAAAAAAAAACCGAGCAAGGATTTTCTGGACAGCTGATGGTCACGTGGTCCGCATGGGCCGTGCAGTGCAGATTGCGCAGCACGCACAGCGTTCTGGCACGCGCTGTTCATTTGCATTTGTATGGAGGGGGACCGTGATAATAGAGGACTTCTGCGCGCACAATGGGGCCGTTTTATGGCCAGTCTCTAGTCCACAGATGGCATCATCCACCTGCCCTTTCTCTCTGCTGCTGCTCGGGGGGAGAGAGGACAGAGTGGGGGAGGGGACCTTCACACTTTCTCCATGTTGCGTTATCAACAAAAGTTTAACATTAAGGAACATTATTGAGAGTTTGTTGAGTTTTCTTGCAGCAGATGAGTTCACATGAGACTTCAACTGTTCCAAAAAGAACCGATAAGACGCGTCTGCGCACTTTTACAGTTCATTTAATTGTGTGTAAAACGCACAAGAACGACTAAAGGAGCGTTCTTATTAATGCATGGATGAGTGCAGTAGGTTTTCATCGTGCAGCTCTAAGAGTCAAATCACCTCCTGTGTTTCTTTTATTCGCACAGACGAGCTGCAGAGCGATCAAACTTGTGTTTTTTAATGAAGCTATTTTTAGTTTCAGGCCAGGCTGCTGCTCAGAGGAGGAGGAGGAGGGAGCGTGCGTGGCTCGATGACCCCCATCAATCTGCCACGAGCCGGAGTGTGACAATGGCATTATCATACCAATACACCATTCAGCCTCGGCCAATCAGAACGCAGCGCTTTCACTGCGCCGCACGAGCTGCGGGGTATAAAAAAAGGAGGGCAGCGGGTTTGGAAACACTCTGCTCTTCACACACTCTCGGATATCTCTCTCTCTGTGTCTCCGAAAGCTCTGGAATAATCTTCCATCGTCTTCATCATGACTCTTGAGGAAGTTCTGATCCAGAACCCCAGCACTGAGCGCGCTCAGTGCACCGGCAAAGCCCTGGAGGAAGTCCTGGTGTCCGCCAAAGACAACGACTCCCTCACCGTCGGCGTCTACGAGTGCGCCAAAGTTATGAATCTGTAAGTATCAGACTCACAAGATTAAACTTCACTGTGATTTCACATCCTTTGGATTCAGGTTCTGGATGAAAACTCACGGGTTTCTCTCTTTGTTGTTTCTCCACAGTGACCCGGACAGCGTGTCCTTCTGCGTCCTCGCCATGGACGAGGAGTTCGAGTGCGACATCGCTCTCCAGATCCACTTCACCCTCATCCAGTCCTTCTGCTTCGACAACGACATCAGCATCGTCAGAGTGAGCGACATGCAGCGTCTGGCTGAGATCGTCGGTGACAAGGCGGAGCAGCTTGAAGACGCCCACTGCATCCTCATCACGGTGCGTAGAGCTCAATGACAGCGATCCTGATTCTCTAACCTCAGCTTCTCAGTCTAAATGTGATGCTGTTTTCAAAGACACACGTGACTAAATCCTGATTCCTCTTCCTCTCTGAACAGAACCCAGCTGATGGGTCTTGGGAGGATCCGGCTCTGGAGAAGCTGCACCTGTTCTGCGAGGAGAGCCGGCGTCTGAACGACTGGGTTCCCGAGATCAGCCTCCCCGAGCGTTGATCCGGGCCTCGGCTCCTCTGTCTTTGCTCAGATGCTGTGAAGCTTCTTATCTGGAAATATCTCATCCTGATGAACAGGATGACCCTGTTTCTGCTCATCCCTGGATACTCCTGAGGAGGATTCCCGTCCAGGCAGCGCGGCGCCGGCCCCCGAGGAAAAGGGGGCCCTGCCGCGAACCGTCGCCTCTTGTCCCGTCCATGCCAAGATGACTCTCATTCTTTATGTGAACGAGGTCAGGTATGCCACGAGAGCGACACATCGACCCTCATTCTTTGTGCGGATGAGGTTTGGAGAGGAAGGAGAAGCGACTTCTGCGTCCTGTGGTTCCCACAGAGCAAATGTCGCACGTTGAAGCACGCGCAGCAGGAGAAGAAGCGGTGCTGAGGAAGAGGCCTTCTTAAAAAGGGACTTTTTAAAGATGTCCTCTTTGCTGAGCAACACGACAACAGTTGCAATCAGCGGAAATGTTTCCCACTTTCCAGAATTGTCTTAATTCTCTAAAGGTTTCACTTTAGAAATTTAACGATGACAAAAAATATTTTAAAACTAAACAAAAAAAGTCTTTTCTCTAAAGGTTTCACTTTAGAAAATGGATAAATTAATGTTAAAAAAGGAGAATTTGTAAGATTATCTTCTAAAACTTCATGAATGTGATGAAGACAAATGTTTTTAAAAAGATCTGAAGCGTTGGAAACTAATTTATCTCTGACAGTTTCTCAGTAGAAATTGTAAGAAAAGGGAAAATGTTCAATAAAAGACAAAAGATTAAATATTTGTTGTTGTGTTTTCACTCTCTCTCGCAAAGCTGCGTGAGTTTGTGTGTGTGTGTGTGTGTTGTGTTGGCTGGAGGAGGAGTGGTTCTGAAACTGGCCAAAGTTTCAAACTCAGCAACATTTGCATGGAAGGCGCTGAGGCCTGTCATCTGCTGCCCCGGTTTCTGCGCTCCCTCCCCCTGCAGACCCTCATCTGCATGTCTATGGCGCAGCGCACAATAGCGGAGCTCCGGGGTCTGTCAGCTCCAGCGGTCCGCACAGAGCCGCCTATTGTCTGGCCTGCAGATGTCTCCGCAGCCACGCCGCGCCATCTGCCGCTTCCTGCAGGTGGGGGTCGGCGCAGGGCAGGGCTGGGAGGAGCCGGAGGGGAGGGGGGGTATTGGGGTGTTTGGGTCTGACTGGTTTGGGCCGGTTGTGGAGATGAGGAGGGGAGAGGTCCTGAGGATCATCTGGTGTCCTGCCAGCTGCTGTCGGGACTATTATTTACTCGCAGGCACTTAGTGAAACTTTTGGTAAACAGGCCACAAAGACGCGAGATGAGCAGCAGACACCTGCTCTGGAGCTCAACAATGAAATCTGCAGCACAGAGTTTACACTTTATTCATCTCTTCATACACAATAAGAGTCTGATTGAGAGACTGAGACAGTTCACGTGGCTCTGAGCTTCTTCTTTCCCCTTAAAGAAACATAAACATTAGTAGTTTGATTCTAATGATTAGAGGAAATAATGATCATTAATTAACGCTGTCTTCTTGGCTGTTTGCCTCGGAGAACCAGTAAAGAACATTTCTCATTACCTTCCCAACATTTTACAGGTTAAACAAGTGGTTCTCAAGCTAAGGGTCTGGACCCTCAGCAGGTCCAGAGAGGATTAAAATGATAAAATTAAAGAAAAGCAGCCGATAGAGTATTTTCAGTTTTACAGGATGATTCTAAATTCACTTTATCTGCAGGGGAAATAATTTAAATAGATGTTTTCACAGTTTCATCAGGCACTTTCATACACAGGAGGAGATAATAATCAAATAATAATAAAGAGTATTAAACTACACTGTCCCGTACACGATGGAAAATCAAATAAAAAATCAGTGCTGCTGCTGTTTATTGGTATAAAAGAGGTGTGTATAAAAAGAGCAGTTTGTTATGAAAGCACACAGAACTTGGAGGTGTGCCTGAGGCCCCTGTAGGCCCGGAGCCCCTCTCTCTTGGGGTCCCTCACCATCCCTCGGACCACAGGGGGACAGTCGCAGCCCCTGTTCTTCTGCGCTCGGTGCAGCAGGATGCGATAAACCCCGGTGACGGGGCTGCGGCTGTCCGTGGTCTGATTGTTCCGAAGGTGCTCCGTGGTGAATCCGAGCTCCTCCAGCGAGCTCTTGACCTCCTTGTCCTCCTCCTCCTAGGTCCCCATACTCTGAGTCCAGCAGGCTCTGCCGGGGGCTGGGCGGTTCGGGACTCACCATCACCCAGGGGAACTCCACAGGCAGGAGCCAGTCGCAGCCCATCATCTGGTCGATGGCGTAACGCTCGGCGGGGACCGGCTTCAGGATGCCCTTGATGAGCCTCTGGCAGGGGCCAGGCACCCACGGGGGGATGGTGTAGGCGCCTTCGATGATGCAGCGCCGCAGCTTGCCCATGGTTTCGGCGCGGAACGGCATGGTGCCGGTCACCATGAAGAAGAGCAGGACGCCCATGGCCCACACGTCCACCGGCGGCCCCAGGTAACACTCGTCCCTGAAGAGCTCCGGGGCGGCGTACGGCGGAGAGCCGCAGAAGGTGTCGAGGGCGTCGCTGCGGTTCGAAACGCGCGTGCTGAACCCGAAGTCAGCCACCTTCACGCAGCCGCTGCTGGTGAACAGAACGTTCTCCGCCTTCAGGTCCCGGTGGATGATGTTGATGCTGTGCTGCAGAGCAAAACGTATATTTGGTTTGAAATCCAGATCTGAGACTGTAGACCTGTGGGCTCTGGTTCTGGTAAAACCTGGACTGTACTTGAACAGTCTTGGCCTTCGTTGGTTGTGACAAACTTTTACTCAACCGCTGAGATTCTGGGCCTCTCAGGACGTCTCTGCTGTGGGTGGTTTTTGTTCAAACTAGTGCAATCAAAACATCTTAAACCAACGTGAACGCCCCTGAAACGTTTGTCATATCAAGCCGCTGCTTTGTGAAACTTTGTGCCGACTGCTGCAGTAAATAGGTCAAAGAAATTTTAAAGCCATCTTTGTTTTTGTTTTCAAATCAGGGACATGGACAAAGTCCCTGTGATCCCTGCAGCAGAAGAATTTAAACTGTTCTTAGTGTTTTCAAATCATTTTTTCTTCCTCATTTTTGTACATCTGAAATTTTTTTTTCACTTTTCTGAAGTGTCATTTCAGACTTTTTAAACGTTAAAAACAAAAATCTCGTCACTGACCATGTATTTGATGGCAGAGAGGATCTGGGCGAAGGTGATCTTGCTGGCGTTGTCTGAAAACTTCCCGTCGTTGCAGATCCTGTTGTGGAGGTCTCCTCCTCCCGCGTACTCCAGCACCAGGTAGAGGCGGCTCGGCGTCTCCACCACCTCGTACAGACGGACCACGTTGGGGTGCTGCAGGGACTCCATGCTGCTGATCTCCCTGGAGAGCAGACGCTGGGCCTGAAAGTCCAGCCTCGTCTTGTCCAGGATCTTCAGGGCCACTTTGTCTATGAGGACAAGGAGAATGAAGGAACACAGAGACGTTAAACAACAATAACCACAACAAACAACAACAACCTCTCGTCTCAGGACTTCTGTACACAAACCTTTCGTCAGAGCATGAAAAGCCATTTTCACCCTGGAGAACGTCCCGTAGCCGATCTCCCCCCGCACCTTGTAGAAGCCCACCCTGCGGCCTATGATCAGCTCCTTGATGGTCTTCTCGTCCTTGCACATGTTGGTGGTGAGCTTCTGCAGCGGGGTGAGGGGCAGCGGGGCCTCGGCCTCCTCATCCTCGGGGTCGGCGACCGAGCTGTCCGTCAGGCTGTAGAGGCTGTGGTGGAGCTTGGTGCTCGTCACCTGGTACTGGCCCCCGGGCATTTCTGTAGCAGGCTGGAGATAAGGGGCATCTTCAAAAACACGACAAACAGGAAACAGAAACACTCTAATCAGGTAATAAGAGTTTTAAAAAGCAGCTGCAAAATAAGGCTAGCTCATTAACATAATGTATAAGGACTTAACGAGGAAGCAAACACTTGAAACGTGACAAATACTCGTACAAAATATTCTCCCAGTGCTTCACTGAAGCCCTGTCAACAAAGATTCAAAGTCTATATTAATAAATTACATAAAACATCTTATGTAAGTTTTTCTTTTACACATTTTACTGTAAAAATGTAAAAATTAGCTGTAAAACAGAAGGTTTGACAAAAAAAAGACAAGAAGATTTTCATTTCCTTACCAAGTTTCCAAAGTGGTGCTCTGCATCAAATCACAGCCGAGGAGTCGGCTGCAAACAACAAAACCTGCATCTTTTGGCCCAGTAAGATCCAGAAAAATTTATTTTCTTCACTTTCATGCTGAGTTTTGACTCCGTTTGTGCCAAATCACCTCAAAAAGTCTCATCTGAGCAGAACGCTGCCATCCCTCTCCTTCCTCTCTGACAGACTACTGTACACTCATGCCCAGGACCACAGGAGGGGAGGGGACACATGTTTGAACCATCAGTTGAGTGGACAGCCTGTGCAGGCTTCCCTGACCACTCCCCCTCGCCGCTCACCTCTCCCTGACTTCACCCCTCGCCTTCTCGATGAGGGACGAGGGATTAAGGTGGTGTCATGATCTCTAATCCTGTTTTAATTTAGGTCCGTCCTAATCCCTTCAAATGGTTAACAGCGATTCAGGGGCAGCAAAAATGAGGCCAAAACCTCACGACAGACGACTTCATTTGTCGGCTACGTGCATTTGAATTGACAGTAGATGTGGTCAGAATACACTGGGTTGCAGGTTTTAGAAGAACACACCTGTGCTAAGAGTCACGGTCGTGTTATGTAGCTAAGGTTGATCTCCTGGCTTTTGTGAAGATGAAATGTTATGCAACGGCATTACCCAATGTTCCCATAGAGATTAGCTCCCTGTCACTCTTAGACGCTGGCTGAGCAGAACACATAAAGAGATTACAGAGTAAGAGGTCAACGCTCCACTGGGCGGAGCGTCTTCATTCAGGTGTGTTGTCCCTGTGAGCAGCAGCCGACACACAGGAGAGAAGCTGTTTCCACCTGTTTCCAGTCTTTATGCTAAGCTAAGCTAACCAAGTGCTGGCAATAGCTTCATATTCAGTGTACAGACAAGTCTCATATCAACCTTTTCATCTAACTCTGGAAACAGAGTCAATAAGTGTGCATTCAGAAAGTATTCAGACCCCTTCACCTTCTAAACATTTTGTTATGTTGCAGGTTTGTGCTTAAATTGTTCATCAGAGCAAAAAATAAACTAGATCTGGAGAAGGCAACAGTAACATCTCTGCTGCATCGGTCCCCATGAAATTTAGAACAACCAGGACTCTTCCTAGATCACTGCACCACAGATGGAAGCCTCTACTCAGTGAAATATGCATGAAAACTGGCTTTGGAGTTTGCAAAAAAAGCACCTAAAGGACTCTCAGACTGTGAGAAACAAGAATCTGTGGTATGATCAAACCAAGATCTAACTGTTTGGCCTCAATTTTAAGTGTCTGAATTCAGCGAATAAAAACTGATTCTTATCAGTACTCAGGTGCAAGTTTCATGTTTCTGAGAAACACACGTCATTACAGATGTCTGCTTTTGCAAACAGGAAAAACACAAATTACAGGAAGTGGACGTCTGTCAAGATTAGAACGAGGAAATTTTGATTTCAAGGAACCAGGGGAAAAAAGAAAAACAGGGAAATGAGTCAGAATTAATCGATTTTTTTCTTTGAATGAAAAGAGATAAACAGGTTTAATTCCTTGAATGAAACAGGCCTTCCAGCTATCGCAGCTGCTCCTACGCCTCCCCCTCCCTCCTCTTCCCTCCCTGCAGGCGTCTGATTGGATTAAAGCTTTAGACAGGAATATGGCCCGTGTTTCAGTGTTCTCTCTGCACGCTGGTCACCTGTAAACCAGGTGATGACACTGCAAATCTAACCAGGTATGACGTGCATAAGAAGCAGTTAAACAATCTCAATATCTTAGAGGAATTTTCTTTTTCAAATGAAACTGAAATCTAGATGTTTAGAAACACTTCAGTTACAGGTCAGGTCAGCCGCTCGTTAGCATCGTTAGCCTCTAATCGAACTGGACTCTCCTCCTCTTCAGGCGGTTGTCGCTGAGGCCGCCGGCACGCTGGTTCTCTTCCAGCTCTGTGATTCGCTGACGCAGAGCCTCAATCTCCCTGTTCTTCTCCTCCTGGAAAAACTGCAGCTTCTGAGGACACAGATAATCCAACACACACACTGACACACACATCCTAGAAAGAGGCGACATAAACAAGACATGCAACACATTTCTCAGAACAAAACAGCTGATAGCACCCACTGATTCTGAATATTTTACTCAGTGATTCTTGGGGATGAGCGCACCTGGTAAATTATTATCTGCATGCACAGACTATTTGAGTGATTTTCCCTGTAATTTATGATTTTTAGTGTCTAAAAATGATGAAAACTACAGATCACAGTGCAGAGGGAGCGTGCTACTGGGAAGAGAGGACAGACAGGATGAGACAGGACACAAACCTACAAACCCAAACCCTTTGTCTCAGGATCTACATCAGTTAAAACTCTAGACTTAAACAGGCAGGCTACAGCTTCAGTTTGTTTTGTAGAGGGAGATGAAAGGTTGTGTGTGGGCTGCTCACCCTCCTGAACACACTCTGAGGAAGAAGGTTGGAGCCATGTTGTTGTTGTTGTTGTTGCTGCTGCTGCTGTTGTTGGCTCCACTGAGCCGTGCTCTGAACTCTGGCTAACTTCGCACCAAACTGACAAAACACACAGAGAAAAGCACCTGTAAACGAGCTGAAACTGGCCACTCAAGACCAAAACAGAGTCGAGTTCACGTTGAAATCATCCACAAGTTTTCAGCTAGTTTCACAGAATGTTCCTGCTGTGGACTGTGTCATATTGTCCACACGTGAGACTAGATAAGACCTGATCCTGCAGACTGACTCCTCAATAATCAAGTCCAGAAAAATAGTTACTCCGTTAAAACAGGGCGAGTGTTTTACCACAAAAAGGGACCTTTGCTTCTGAATCATGTAGAATATAATGATCAGTTTTAAAAGACAGGTTGTTTAGGGGTCTAGCCACTAGGGGGCGCTGTCACCAAGTTTTACAGGACCTCACTCTCACGCTGTGCTGCATTAAAGAGCAGTAAGTCTCAGTGCAGCTTTTCATCTACCTCCATTTTTAACTTCAGCAGCTCGCTCTGCCTCTCCCTCTCCTGATCCTTCAGCCTCCTCCTCATCTCCTCCAGATCCAGGTCTTTTTTCTCCAGCAGCTTTTTCACTTCTGCATCTTTAGCTTCCACTGTCAGGAAATAAAAACACCACCACACAGATTAAAGCTGTGACACACTTGTTCTGTTTTTCTTTATTTTTTGTTTATTCAGTTTCTGCTCTGATGCTCTGCTCTGTATGTGTGTTTTTAGGTGTTATGGTGGTAAGACTTTGACTCTAAATACATCTGGTTGGACATTAGCAGTTCTGGACCAGTGAGTCGATGCACTGAGGCCTTACACTGACTGAAGGCCTCCCTGTGAGCCTGCTCCACCTCCCTCCTGCACTGCTGTCTTACAGCCTCTAGCTCCCTCTTGTGTCTGTCTGCTTCTGTTTTCATTTCACTGACCAGCCGCCGAACCTCAGCCTCTCCGTCCTGACGACAACACGCAGGCCAACACACCACATCACTGGCTGATGATGAACATTTAGCATCGCTAACTGATCATTCTGATTTCATACAGGACTGTAACTTAGAGGCTGTACATTTGAATCCACAGAAAAACCCCTGATAAACAACTAAACATGTCAATGCAGCTGACTCCAGAAATCAGACGCCTACATTTCTCATGGAGCACATTTTGATTACTGAAGCACCTTAACGAGACACTAAGATGAGAGTGGAGACACTGTTTATCTACTGGTGCTTTTCCTGCTCTGACAAATCTTCAGTTCTTACCTCTGCTGTTCTCTCGCTCTGTCGTTTCAGATCCGCCATGTTGTTCTTCAGTCTCTCATTCTCCTCTGCAACATGATGAGCAATCTGAATATTTACATGATGATACTTAGGAGTATTACTAAATCAAAACACTCATCAGAACAGAAAAATATTAATTTACTGTAAAGCTTATTGCCCTGTAACTTTAGCTTTACTGTTTCTATGGCTTCCAAACAATCTGCGAGTTTTCAAATCATCAGGGATATTATTATTGGTAGATTTTTAAGTATCAACTGATTATTATAGTCACCTCTGAAGTTGAACTGCTCCTGCAGAGTCTGCTGCAGTTTGTTCAGTGTGACCAGAAGACTGTCTCTCTCTGTGATAGGACGATTAACAGAATTAGCTATTTCTAATCAATGGTTTTAATTCAAGTTCTCAATATTCATTTTTCCCCCATGGTTATAAACTTACTCAACACCATCTGTAACTAAAACTCATCCTTCCAGTGTTTTATAAATAAATTATTGTCAAACATGTGCAAATAATACTCAACAATCTGACACATTAAATTAAATTCCCAATTTATATCAACCTGCCTGTAATTTAACAAATTTAGGATGTGGTTTATTCAATAAACCATATCAATAAACTTTATTGAACTGAAAATCAGAGGTAGAAACTCAAAAACACCAGCAGAGGGAGACAGACAAACACAAAATCAGACACCACCGGGCTCTTAAATCCTGGAAACCAAACTGAACAGTATAAGAAGTGTGAAACCCACAGACTGTATATAAAGAGGTGAAACCCCAGCATTTAATTAAAGACAAAAACTGACCGTCAATCAAACTTTTCTCCTTAGTTTGATAGAATTTCAGGAGTCTGTTGGCATCCTCCAGCATGATCTCCAACATGTTGTTTTTACCACGAACCTCAGTAATTTTCTGTTGGATAAAAGCGAGGAGTACAGTTACTCTTCACAAAATACAAACTAGCATGTACTGAGAGATCACCGAACATATATTGTACAATTTAGAAAGGAAGTGAGTAACGTTAAGTAAAGTAACATTAAAAGTACAAACTACTGCGACTACTACTCATACACTAAACATCTTAAGTTCAATTAAGAGGCACAAACTGAAAAACAGACATTTAAATCAAACCGTACAGACAACAGTTAGCCATCAACGAGTTAGCTTAGCTACCTCACCAGCTCTAGCTGAGAAAACTCCTCCATTAACTTGTCAAGATCGACACCGTTTGACTTGGTCATCGTTCCGGTCCAAGAAATCACAGTTGCAAAGAGTAATATGTTGTTATCGTGTTGCTGTTACATTTATGTTGAGGTGGATGAATAAAAATCTCTTCGAAAGCCTCTTTAGCTCGCTAGCTACAAAGTTACGCGGACTACAGTTAGCTTGCACGTCGTTGCACGAGCTCCTTGACCTCAACGCTTCTGCGTGGAAGACCATTTCCGACTAGTAGCTCGAAAAAAAATGACTAGTACTAAAATTATTAATAAGAGCGGCTGAATATTAGATTAAATTAATAAATACTTAATGCATTATGTTGCTCTGAATACTTTACCAACATTCAGAGCAAATAGTATGAAAATATTACAAATATTAAACAGATTTTCTATTAATAGATAAAAGATAATGTCCTGTAATGAGCATTTACGCACTTAATAAAGATTTGCACTTTTTCCACCTCTAAATAAGAGAATTTATTTTAGTACACTACAAACAAATAGTCATCTGTGCAGTGCTGTGGAAACCTAAAAGTAGTTATTGGATTAATAACAAGACAGACAAGAGCAAAAGTATGAAAGTTATTTATTTGTAATGAACACCTTTGAACAGTTAAAATGCAATAACTGTAAAATTCAACAATGATGACCATGTACCCAAACCTTTTAATGTACATGTGTACCATAAACCAAATGAAACAAAACAATAAACCTTAACAGTCCATGCACTCAAAAAACAAATACTGACAAGACTTCCCCAGAACACTGACAATGAAATAAATTCTGCTATCAGCCCTGAAAACATTTCACAGTTTAGACCATAAATGAAGAATACAATAAGTAATGGCATTGAAATAAGATAAGCGTTTAATATTTCATGCTCCAGTTGATCATTTTACAAACAGCTTATGCTTTATTTTGCTTCGTTGGCAACAACATAATATATAGACTCCAATAAGTGGCTTACTTGATGGCTGAGTAACATTTTCCACTGTGGCAAAAATTATTTAAAGCCTGAACAGTATTGAAAACACTGTGAAAAAATGAATTCAGTATTTATGCTTCAGAAAAAGAGGGCACGTGATTAATTTATGTTTACAGACATTTTTCACAGGGTCTATCAATACACATATAAACATACCTGATTTTGTCAAAAAGAAAGCTTCTGATATGTACAAAATGTAAAGAATAAAGCATGAGACAGTACAATTAAACATACTCTTGTTTAAAGCTGCATTATCAATATTTTAAATCAAAATGTAATGAAATGACTGGCTAACACTTTAGCCAAAACAACTGAAAAAGCATTAATATGTTGGGACTGAGTCTCAAGTTACTGGGGGGTTATTCTGCCCTCTAGTGGCCAATAACTGATCAATGCAGCTTTAACAAAGAGTTATTTAAAGTAAGGCCTGTTTTTACTCATCAAGGTATTGAAATATTGAGGCAATTTCCAGCAAGAGCTTGTGTCATTTCCCTTTGGTTCCCTTTCCACAACTGCAGTGAAACACATTCTTGTGCCCTCTTCGTTATTCATACCAAACATCCAACCGTGCCGACTTTACAGCCCTCTCGGAGGGTGCAGTTGGAGGTCAGATGAGGTAGAGGTGGTGGCAGGACAGGCACAGATGGCCCCCCAACTATTTTAGGCGAGCTGACATTTCAACACAACCTTGGGAAAACCAATCTCCAAGACTGTTCCCGATGCTTATCTCCACCTTTGATTGAAGAGTCTTTTAATTTTTACAAAGTCCGTTGCAGGTCTATGGTGTGATGCTTCCCAAAAGGTCAGGGGTCAGGTAGCCGTCTGGTGTCGGTGTAGCCTTTGGGATTATCAGCTGGGGGGCGGGTGGTGTGTTTGGTGTCAGTAAGAGGCTGTTCTGCCTGTCAACACCCTCTACCACGGTGTAGACAGGAGCAGGGAGTAACGGGGACATGGTGGTGGTATCTGATTCGTAGTAAGGCGACGGGGACGGCGTCACGTCCACTCCTGTTTGGCAGGGTTTGCTTACATCCCCTGTGGATAATCTTGGGTTCATTTTACCTGCGTTGAGCTCTGAGGTGTAACCTCCGTGATCTGCATTCACCAGCAGGAGCTGAAATTCTTTCTTTTCTTTCTCCTTCTCCACCATGATGTCTTTACTAGTGGGCTTGTCCACCTCAGTCTGCTCCTCAGATGATAGCAGCACCTTGCCAGATGACCTCACCTCGCTCACCTGGGTGTACAACACCTCCCTGCCCGGAGCTGCAAAAACAGGCTCTGCAGGGGCCTGGCTCTGGACCGGAGAGCTCGGCTCAGAGGCTGCTGGGTACGATGGTTCTTTACCGAGGGTTTGGTTTGGGATGAGAGGATGGAAAGGCGACACCTCTGGGTCGCTGGGGAGATCGGGGTCGCAGCAGCTGGCTCGACCTGAGTCGTCATCTCTGAACCCCAAGGAGAGGGGAGAGCAGTTGGAAGACAGGGAGCGGTCCATGAGGCAGTCCGTGTCCAGCTCGGTCAGTCTGTCGTTCTGCTCCTCAATGTCCAGATCGATGAACTCCACCCAGGGGTCGTTGTTGTACAGCTCTGGCCTCAGATCGGGGGGACCACCCAGGATGGAGGTCAACTCCCTCAGCTTCCCTTTCTGTGAGATAAAGAAAACAGTTGCTTCTCAGAAGAGGAAATGTTTGCAGACGGTTATGAAACAAGAGTCAAAGATCATAATGCATCATAATGTGGATGAATACCTTAAGTAGTTCAGGGTCAATTCCTCTTATTTTAGGTCCAGGAACAGGAGGCAAAAGAATAACCATCAACCTTAGGAGAGAAAAAAGAATTTGCATGAAATAAGAAACACTGCACATATACAGACTGTCTCATTGTATAAAACCTTTGAATGACTTCCATGATGACGATGCTGAACTCGGTTTCTCAAGGTCAAACGGCCCACACAGACTGCTGGTCACACAGCAGCCTACTGCACTCCCTCACTTCTCTAAACTTTATAAAACCGTTCACTTCTGCACAGAAATCCTTGGTGGTTGCAAAAACACTTACTTTTCCTGCTGTGATATGATAACCAACATCAGGATGGCCACTAGACACAAGGCACCAAAGATGAGCAAAGCCACCACTGGAAATCCTGACACTGGAGAAGGAAAAACACACAAATTAACACACAAGAAATATGTTGACAAATGTATAATTCAGCAAATTCACACATGGCTATAGGTACATTCTGATCACTCCATTAAGGGGATGAAACAGGTACATTACTGAGTTATTATTTCTTTTTTATATGCTTCATTGAGCTCCTGATGCTCAGTGAAAAGGGCGTGGGTGGGAACTGCAGGCAGGAGCACTGAAAGGTTTATTTATGGCGACAAAGACATTCAGCTGCAGCCTCGAGAGTTTTCATATAAAGCTGAAAAACATTTATAACAAGCACTTGCAACAGCTTTGTCCACCCAGCCGGTCAACATAGCAATGAGTTTTTACCTTTAGATGGGATATGGACGAACACCGAGTCGCTGAATTCTCCAAACTCCTT